>NC_139024.1:26713692-26851495 GCF_964662115.1 Mustela nivalis
AGAACAAGACTTATTTTGAGGCTCAAGACAGGTGCGGCTGGAGCTTGGAGAGCCAGAATGGAGTTATGAGGTTGCAGGGGTGGACGGGAGCTCTGTCACACTCTACAGACCCTGTAGGGACTGTTGTCTGTTTCCTGTGGTAACCAGGAGGTTATCGCAGGGTGTTAGGCAGAGATGTGAAGTGTTTGTTGAAGGAACGAAGGGCCTGTGAAGTATAGATTTGGTAATTGTACTGAACAATACAGATAGACTGGAATTTTTGATGATTCCATACTATTGTCTTAATTCTAGAGAATATTTTCTTTCCTGGTAGAATTGTTTGAGTGTGTGTGTATGCTATAATTCGTTGTTGTTTTGGCCCATTTGTTATAAGCAGAAAGTCTTATATGAACAAAAACAGAGGTCAAATTTATGATTTATAAAAAATGAAAACAGTACCACTAAACACAAATAAGGACCATTTATTAAAGAAATGCAATTTAAAATTCTTAGGAAAGTATGGCAAACAAAAGAAGATTTCTTTTCCAAAGTAACAATACTTATTTAATTATTGAAAGTTACTAAGGATTCTTAAAAAATTTCTTCAAGCCTGCCATTTTATTCTAAATATTATAAGCCATCATAATATCTGCACACTATTCATAAGGGATGGTTGAATCATATATAGTTATAGCTAATCAGAAACCATTACAAATGTATTTACTCTCTTTAAACACTTTCATATTTCATTATAAATGGCCGATTGAACACTTTCACATCCATTACTGTATTATATTTCCATTCAATTTACTATTAAGATTTCTTGAACAGCTACAGTGTAATAGTAGTTATTGAGAATTATAAATATTTCATCACCTCTCTATAGTAATCCATTTCTCATTTGCTTGCCAAAACTTATGAAGTGCTTATTAAACATTGATATATAATATTACAGCACATGATGTGAAATATTGTTGTCTTGCAAATCAGCTTATTGGTAAACCTTGAAGTTGGCAATACTTTAATCTGCATTATCCAGTCTTTATACCTCATTATAAGCAATGAATATTGCTTTGTCATTGGATTGGGGGAAAATGGATCATTTCCAGGGAAATCTTTACCAACTTAAACAATTTTCTTGTTTTACGGAGTTATTTAGGTGTTTGTCTCTTAGTCTGTGAGGGAGGGCAAGTTGGAGTTAACAGTGCTCTTTTCCATCCAGAAACTTCTCAGACTCATAGGGAAGCCTCAGACCCACCGTCTCCAACTTTCCTTTTATATTTCTTTCTTTTGAATCCCTCTTTTGTAAAATTGGTCATCATGTAGTTCAATAATTCCAAAGATAGTAACTTGATCTTTCTGCTATGATTTGAGATGAACATTTATTTGTGGCAAGTAAAAATACTGGACAAGAAAAAAAATTCTTCTAGGTTATGGTTTAATAGAATCAAAGAATGTTAGAATTTTAAAGAAAATTTTAAAAATCCTTTAATCTGGTGATAGTAGATTTGTGCTCATATGCCCCACCTTTTCCACCCATGGCAGACATTACTAATTGAACACAACATTCTTCCTGTTGAGCCTGGATTCAGTCTGGTCCTCCAGGTTGCTCTGGCTAGATTATAATTTATGGGACTTCAGATTATATCTACTTGCTGTCCCTGATCATGTCTAACAATTTCATTTTACAGACAAAGAAATAAAAGCTTTTAGAAGTGAAATGATTTGGCGAAAGTCACTCTTCTGATTAGGGTCTTCAAGCCCAGGTATTTTGAATCCAAAACTAACATTTATCTTATCATCCCCAATATAACTTTTCTTTGCCTATACTTTTACTTTCCAGAGACCCTTCCAAATGATGATTTTGATTTTCTCATGCAATTTCAGTGATGGAAATTATTCTTAGTTTTCTGACTTAGTTATTTGAATTGTGTTGTCATTTTTAAAATTCTTCTTAGCTTTGATGTTTTCCAGAGGAAGCTATAGATGAAACATGGATATTTAGCAACACATATGGTAGAAAACATTTTTATGTATTACCATATATATAAAATTATATAAAATGTCAATTTTATGTTACTGATTTTCACAGTAAATTTTCACACTGATTTTCACTTACTTTGATTCCCAATTCAAATTAATTTTCTAATGAGCAATGGAATAAGAGTTTTTAATTAGTAAAAACAATATTCAGGAAAGACAAGCATGAATGTCTTGTTTATTTATAAGAAAAGAGATGGCAGGGCTTATATAATTCCCTGAGAAAAACCTGAGACCATAGGGAGGAGGATGTTAGTTTTCTTTAGAGGAGGATGATAATGGAATCACTGATTATATTTAAATAGATGCCCAGTATGGTACCAACTTTATGGGTCCTGAGAATTGTAATGGATCTCCTATTAAAAATCACATTAACCCTCCATTGACTCTAATGACTGCTGTCTTTTGGGAGTTGAATTTCTTTCTTTATTCCATATGGGACTTATTATCCTGAGGGAAAGTTAATAAGATTTCTTCCAGACCTGCTTTGCCATGAAGCCTTGTTAAATTCCAAGACTAATAGGAAATGGATTGAACTAATAAAATGTACCTTAACAGTTAAAAAATCTTAAGGAAAAAATTGAAAAGACAATTGGTAATAGCATTAAGGGACAACCTTAAACATTAACTACAGAACTCATAATGGTCTTTCTTTCTTTCTTTTTTTTTTTAATAATTTGCTTGTCCTGATGATGCATGCATACTTCTACCTTATCTGTATTAGTTTCATGATTAACTATTTGGGATAGCATTCATGGAGCTAAGAAGTTACTTGTCAGTTAGCACAAAGTGCTGGTAATTAACTTCCTGAGGCACCTCCACCGTTGGGCAAAAATAGGCTCGATAAATTTATACCATGTCATACTCTATGACAGAAGCTCATCCATCCTCTGATTTCAAACAAGGTATTAGAAACAGGTTGAGTTTCTTGACAAATATAACCCATGATTGACATTTATATAAGACCAATTCATTTTATAACAGTGATAACTCACTTTGAGAAGGATGTATAGTAACAAACTTAGCAGGTATTTTGAGCTGAGTAGGAGTGCAAATTCTTATAATTTGACATTATTTCCAGGGACTCTTGAAAAAGTGAAGTCTAAGTCACAGGAAGGCTAGAGACTTTCAGTTGCTGCTTGTGAATGCCTAGGGAGTTGAGCTCAGGGAGGGATGTCGTTTCAACAATTTGTAATGGGTTGGTTGGCACAAATAACATGATAGGAATCTGAGGAAAATGAGAAAACAGTGTTTCCCATCTTTTGAGCTAAAAAGAAAAAAAAAGTATGATGCTGCAATTTTTTAAAAAAGAAAAGTGAACAAAAAAGCACAACAAAATTCCACCCATATCTCCTCTCAGAGTGATATATTCTTTAAAAGCAAACAATTAAGTCAAAGTTGATGTTCTTCTTTAAAAAGTAGCCTTCACTAGTCCATTTCTATGGATATTTAGACCAAATCACATTTTCCTCTGAATAGAGATGGCAGGGGTTTTAAGTTGTGAAGTGTTCTGCACCAATGTGAGGTGTAAACATTGGATTTGGAGTCAGACGACCTTGATTCAAGCCTCAAATTTGCCACTTACCACTTATATAGTTTTGGGCATGTCACATAACCTTCCCTATCCTTGGTTTTTCTCATCCTTAAAAGGGACTCAATAATACCTGCCTTGGCTGCTGTGTCACATGAGTTGAGATCTATCAAAGGAATTGGTGACCCATAAAGAACTAGACAATCTTAAATGGAAAGGAAATTTTGGCTGAACCTTATTTTTATTTGAGGAAGTGTGGTGAATTCCTCTCTCCATTTCTTTTCTTCTTATCTGTATTTGTGAGACCCATTAGACTTCTTAAAATATTGCCTTGAAGAGGGACTTAACGACTGTGAGATCTGAGAAGCTAAGTGAGCCCACTGTCTACTCCAGATGTGATTTCATACATTCCTCCTTGGTTCGCTGGTATTTCTTTGTTATTTATGACTCATTATAAACCACGTTTTAGATGGACCCACAAGCATAAAAGAATCAGTGTTTCAGTACCTTAGGTGAAGTGGATGCTTTGATAACATCTGTAACAATGAAAGCGTTATGCAGAAGGTATATTCCAGTTTTAAGGTCAGTTATATATTGCAAGCTTGCAATCATTACAAATAACATAAATCAGGAGAAAGAGAGAACTCCATCTCCAAAGCCCATTTCAAATGCAGTATTTGTGACACTGGAGTTATTTTGGTAGAGGTAAGGGACCTGCCCTGGCAGATTTTTTACACCCTTTCATTTACTTTTATTGAGTACACATTGATGACAGTGGCAGTAACAGTGAGCAGTCCCTGCAGCAATGTCACATGCCCCTCGCTGAGGATATTCTAGATACCAGATCCAGCGCTAGGTGTTTATACGCATTTCATACTTGCTTCTCATAACAACCTCGTCAGACATTCCTTATAGATTCCCTATCTTACAGACAAGGGAATGAAGCTTGAGGAGGTTAAATAACTCACCGAAACACACATTGCTGGCACGTAGAGATGGCAGGAGATGAAGCCAGGTTGGTCTGATTCCAAAGTCAAAGCAATTCAAAGCTCTACACTCCAGTGCCACTCCCTAAATACTGTGAGTGCTTTTATTTATATTCTGAGATGCTAACTTTTATGCAGCTCACTGGAGTCTAAAACTTCTATGTTTCATATTTATTTCCTTTTATTTTCTTGATAGGAATAACAGAAAGGGAAGAAGGGAGGAAGATAAATAAAGGAAAGAGGGAAGAAAGAAAGATAAGCTCACTTAGGTTAAATCCATTTTTGAGAGTTTTAGTTCTTATTTCTTGACAGGATGATATACTTCTGTTTTTAAAAATTATCTGTTCTCCTTCTGTAACCAATTTGTTAATCATGTTTTGGTGACTGACTTTTGGGCACATTTCCCAGAAACTTTAAGGCAACCCTTAATAAACACTAATAAGTCTGCATGCAGAAGAAGCCTATTATTATTCATGGACAGTATTACATAGAATTAAACTTTTGGAAACTGCACCAAACACATTCAGCTAGACATGAAAGTAAGCTGAATTTCCATTTGGTTTGCTTCTTGCTGAGCCTTCAAATTATAAAGTGAAGCAAAGCCAAAAGATTAATACAATGAAAACAAAGATTGGGAAATTAAATGACACGATGCAATTTTCTGCCTCATCGGGCTGGCACCAATAATATGCAAAGGAAAGTGTGCTTAGTGTTGGTTAGCTGCTGTATAAATGCAGGACAATCAGTCTCCTTCTCGAGGGAGACTATTTTCTTGAATCATATGGCCATTGACTCTTCCAATTACCAGAGCCCCCACACACAGTTATGCTCTATCTATTTTTTTAACTTTCTGCTCTGCTCTGCCATGGTAATATTATTATTAGCATTTACACAGGTACATGCTTTTATATTATCTGAAATATTTTAGTGATAGCTTCAGTGTATGCATAAAAACTTGGAGCCTACTGTCACATTCATAATTAAATAATAATAATATTTTATAAAATGGATCTTTGTGGGTAGTTGAAGGGCATAATTCTCTCTCTTTATATCATGCCTATCAGAGAAACATTAGCTCATTGTTGATGTCTCACATTTGGGCTTCTGTGGGCATGCCACCCATAATGTATCATTGCTGATCATTGTCAAGATTCATTTTACAGTGATTTGGGTGATAAGAAATGGCTCTAAGGTACCCTCAGTGTTACTTGAAATTACTTAAATCACAGCTGTATTCAAAAGCTGTCATGTCTATACTACCAAAATTCTCCAGATGATGCAGACATCCTCTAGAGAATTAAATTGTTCATTAACTTTCAAATTTCTCTCTAACTCTGCCAGACAGTATAAACCAGTCAACAGTAATCAATCTCCTGTAAAGTGCAGAGCATCATACTTGATTGGAAGAAAGTAAAATAAAGAATAGACTGCTGCAGGCCTCCCGCACCTTGGAGAGGGATAGATCCTTCAGTATCACTTCTGGATCATCTTAAGACACTGGACAGAAGCCAAGTCAGGGCCACCCACCTACTTCCCTCATGATCCAAGACCTTCAATAGGATCCTTGGTCTTTTCTGCCAAAGGAAAATCCTTTGAAAAAGAAAGAATGTGCGTGTGAGTGCATACACACATGCATGTGCATTTGTTTCATTCTTTGGAGTAATAATAGAGGGCAAAATGTTAGAAGAAATCTATATTTACTATAGAGGATGATCATATCTCTACTTGTTTGGTGGGCTTGATTTAGTTATTCCACTCTGGAATTTCTTATAAATACTTGTGTTTAGAAATCAATTTTAAGTTTCATCCCCCTTCGGATTTCTCAAGAGTTTCTGGAGCTATTGATTTCAAATTTTCCATTTAAACAATCAGAATGTTTAGAAGATGTGTAAAGTCCTTTCAAATCATGGCAAATGGAAATCAAAACTGCTGGATGGTCAAACATCCAGAAATGGGAGGGGAAATCATAAAGAGTACAGCAGAGGGAGCAAGAGGATCCATATTCCTGCCAAATTTTATTTTGTTTCCTTTTCTGGTGTCATTTAGAGGTAGACATTTGAATTTTAAAACGATTAGATTGGGATTTACTTAGTTTTTGCAGAAGACCATGACTTGTTTTGATTTTCTGTTTGCTAGACTTCTAATCTGTATGTTGCTTACCCCCCAATATTGGGATGGAGATAGTTAAAACCTGCTTTGGGGCCATCTGCTTTGAGACTCTGATGTGGGGATTTTGAAACAGGAAACTAAACCCTAAAAATAATGAAGCTCTAAGAGTGAACATCTCAGCCTGGCTCTTCTCATTATGTTTTTTTCTTAACAGAAAGTAACCACCTTTGCCCTGTAAAAAGAATACTTTGTATTTTGTATGAAATTTTGAAATAAATTGAGGATCCACATTATTTCACTTGAGAGAAATTCACTGAGATGTGTAATCTTACCTTTTGGGACCTTAATAAGAATACACAGAAACTCAATGACTTTTTTTTGGGGGGGGGTTCATTATTAAAATGAAAACTTCGAGTTGTCCTTTCTACTTTTCTGAAGATAATATGATGTGAATTAAGTGCATGGGCTCTGGAGAATGGCTGTCTTGATTTGAATCTGGTCTCCACCACTGATAGCTGCTGACCTTGGATAAATTATTTTGCCTCTCTCTGCCTTGGTTTCTTCAGTTTTAAGATCGGAATAATAATAGAATCTTTATTATAACATTGTTTTGAGTGCAAATTGAGTTAATACACATAAAGTGCTTAGAATAGTTTCTATCATCCCAGATATTTTTTTCCTGATCTAAAACATCTTAAAAGGTAAAGTACTTAAAGAAAAATTAAAATTAGTAACAAACTCTTAATGATTACTAACAGTTTCCTGGGCTGTGAATGCTCCTTTTGATTTTCTTTGTCCAATATTTCAGAGGCTCTTGATACTTTCATTACCTTGGTGGGAGAAAAAGAAGGTATGAAATGCAAAAGCACAATGGGCAGATTTTTAATATGAAGGAACATTACAAGTGCTATAGTCTTTGTTATAATCTATGGCTGCTGAACTTAATAATAAATGCATTTTGGCTTCATCCACTTTTTTGGTTTAAAGAGAAACATTATCTTTGGTGCATTGTCAGGAAAGAAAAAAGCTTTATAAGACTTCAAGGCACCTAAACAATTCCTACAGTGGTATGAATTTGTTCTCCTGAAAAATGGCTGTATACTGTAAAGAGAAATAAAATAAGGAAGGATTTTGGGAGGCTTCTTAACTTCTTAGATTCTATCTAACTATATATTTTTGACTATTACAAAAAAGCTTCTATATGGGACTGATGGTAGAAATTGCTGTGATTTCCTTGACTTCAGCTGAATTTTTGCTAAAATCATTTATCTCCAGTGGTCTAAAATGGAAGTGGATGTCCCCGTTCTCAGCCCTGCATGGTTCACTCCTATTGAAACATCATCCTGTAATGCATTGATTTTTCTGTTTCTATGACAATGATGGGGTTAGGAGCATTTTTTTTTTCTCTTGAAAATATAGAGCTGTTGGGCAGAGCCTAAAGCCTATAGGATTCTTTTTATTTTTTTTAAATTAAAATATATTTTGATAATGACTCTGTAAATGCTGCTAGTAAAATCAACGCTGGCTTTTGGCATATGGACACATACTTTGACCTATAGTTTCAAGATGCCAGTCGTGGTTCAAAACAGAGAATGCCTCCTTTCCACTTAATTCATACTCCACTGAATTACAGAAACAGGCGTTAACTCTGCCAGAGTAGTAATTTTCAAGTAAGTGACCTCAGGAACCACAAGGTCAGGCTACCCTAAGGTTATTTAGTATAGTTTAAGTTTAAACTTTTACTTCAATCAGTCCATCAGTCCCTGAAGGGTTAAAGATGAGCTTGGGAGAAGGACAAGGGGACTTTGGAGGTGATTTCCTCAAGCTTTCAGCATTTGTGGCAGGTTGAGTCACACCAGTCTTTATTAAATGATGCATAATTCAGTGATAAATTGGTTTAGCTCTGCCTGTTACAAGTCGGGCCTGAGGTTTTACAGGGGTCAGTCTAGAGGCACTGTGGCTGTTTCATGTCATTAGTTTTCATTCAGTTGCAATGTGTAGCCACTCTAGCACATGTCTTTCATTAGTGGGTACAATGCATGCTTTGTGTGTGAACATCCTTAGATGGTAAAAGCCAATTTAGAGCTTTCTCACCTTCCTTTTATGTCCTTGGATTCCATCAGACCCACATGTGTATGGAGCTAAAGTTTTTTGTGATGGGGTCAGGCTCATTTCCCATTTGCATTGCATCCTGCCCATCTGATCCAGGCTAGAAGCTTTCTCTGAAGTTAATGGGTGTTGAGCACTGAGTAAGACCAGAGTGTCAACTTGCCAAACTTCCTCCTCTCTGGAGTTTAGAAAGCTCGTGTAATCCTACTTCCTTTATAAAGCTTTCTTTTGCTAAGTGGGAGAAAGAGAGATTTTTTTCCATTAACTCAGATATAAAGCCCAGACTTGTTTTCTATCAACACTTGCATCCCTTGCCCGCCCCCTACTGTTCCAAACACTACTAACAATGTAATTAGCTTTGGGGAAGGTTTTGGTGTGTGCAAGAAATTATCTGCATGTTAATTAATCTTTCGTAGACATATGTAACAGCAATTACTACAAAGCTAGGAATTTTAAATATTTTGTGGGACATCTCTAGTAACCGTGAACACATGGACATTTTAGGGGCACCTGGGTGGCTCAGTTGGTTGGGCAGCTGCCTTTGGCTAGGGTCATGATCCAGGGTCCTGGGATCCAGCCCTGCATTGAGCTTCTTGTTTAATAGGGAGCCGGCTTCTCCCTCTCCCTCTTCTGCTCCCCCTGCTTGTGCTTTTTTTCTCTCTCTCTCAAATAAAGAAAATCTTAAAAAAACAAAAAAAACCCCCAAAACACATGCACATTTTATAAAATGAAATTGTTTTTTAGAATTGTCTTTTCAGTTAAGATTACATTTGTTTGGGAAGAGAGTAATGTAAGTGTAGTGGGACAGATACTCTCTGAGTGAGTCAGATAGTCATCCTTATACATCCTTATGTACTCAAATTGTGTACCTGAATACCTAGTATAGTGGAAAGAATGCGGCTTCGTGTTTAGACCAACAGATGTTCACATCTGGCCTTTATCACTTCTGTATGTGGTATTCTGGTGTGATTATCGGAGACTGTTTTCTCATTTGAAACATGGATATCATAATACTTCTCTCTCAAGGTTGTTGAAGGTATGAAATGAGATAATATATGCAAATAAGCCTAGAAAGGTGTCTGGTACACAATTGGCCCTCATTCATTCATTCAACAAGTATTCTGAGGACTTACCATATGCCAGGCACTGTTTGAAGCATAGAAGAACAACAGTGAAAGAAAGGGACACACACACAAAAGGCTTCATAGTGAGATAAGCAAGATAATACATATAGCAAACCATGTATTACAGCATATGTTTGGGTGAATGCTATGGAAAAAAGCAAAGTAGGGTATGAAGTATGGGAGCGCAGGGCAATTCCAGTATCATGATTAAGAAAGTCTTCTTGAGCAAAGTGTCATTTCAGTAAAGACTTGAAAGAAGTGAGTAAACAGGATGGATATGTGGAGGAAGAGCATTCCAGAAAAGGGAACAGCCAGTGGAAGGGGTATGCTTGCCTGTGGTTGGGTAGTGTGGTAGGGACAAGAGTGGTAGGAGATGAGGCAACTGGGCCATTTCACTTAAGATGTTTAGGCCATTATAAGGACAGTGGGTTTTATATGAAAAGGAAAGTAATTGGAAGTTTTTGACTAGAAAAGGGAAGTGACCTTGATTGTCTTAAGTCCAGTTCTCCTGGAAATAGGCTCTGAGTAGGCTCTTGGTTGTGTGTGGTAGGTTTATTTTGGAAATATTCTCAGAAGCAACCCCTCTGAGTGAGTTGGAGAGCAGAACTGGCAGGGGAAGGAGCTGAAACGGATGCAGTTGCAACAGAGGCCTCTGCTGACCCTCCGCAGGGAGCCCTGCAGCTGAGGTGGCTCCCACTGAGAAAAAAGGCTGGAGCTTTTGTATCTCCACACTGATCAGTCATTGTTTATGCCTTAAGGGAAAGGCAACACTTCAGTGAGGCAGCTCCCATTAGATGAGGGCAATTCCAAGAGGAGACTCGGATATAAGCCATTGACAGCCAGTGCTCCAGTCTGTTGGCATAGCAAGTAGTTCAGTTCTGAAGAGGCCATATTGGTGGTACCCCATAACATACACCACACTCAGGTTACGTTGAGCATATGCCATGGGGGAAAGAGTAAAAGGAAGGTGACCAGTTAATAGGTTATTGAAAGAACACAGGAGAGGGATGGTTATGGTTTGGGTCAGGGTGTGGAGATGAGAAGCTACAGGATTCTGGATATGTTTTGAATGTAATACTGACAGAGGTTGCTGATGGATTGGATGTAGGCTGTGAAAATAATAAAGGAGTCAAGGATAATTTTAAGGTTTTTGCTTGAACAAGGGGAAGGAGAAATTTGCTCTTACTGGAGGTAGGGAAGACTGTAAGAGAAGCAGGTTTGGGAGAGGGGGAGTAAGGAGCTCAGTTTTAGATGTACAAGTCAGGGGTACCTACTAGACATTCAAGTGGGTGTATTGAGTAAGTAGTTGGTTATAGAATCTGATTGGGAGAGGTAATTTTGGAATCCTTGGCATGTACATGGTATTTAAGACAAACTGGATGGGATTACCAAGTGCAGTAAATATATAAGAGAAGTTCTGGGGATGACCCCTTAGGGCTAAACTTCCTTTGGCCACCTTTATGATTAGTAATAAATTAGTTCCTTAGGTAAAAAAGATCCTAGCTCCCCTCCTTCCTCCAGTGAGTTGTGATAGTTGTCTAACAGAGAATTTGTGGTAGACAGAATCACAGCTCCCTAGAGATATCCCATGTCCCAATCCTCAGATTTTGTAAATATGTTACCTTATATGGCAAAGGAGCTTTGTAGATGGGTTAAGGATCTTGAGATGGGAAGAGTAGCCCAGATTACCCAGGTAGACCCAATGTGATCATGTGGATTCTTATAAGAAGAAGGCAGGAGGGTCAGAGTTAGAAAAGGAGATGTGATGTTGGAAGCAGATGTTGAAGTAATGTTCACTGAATATGGAAGAAAGAGCCATAATGTAGGGTTGCAGGTAGTCTCCATAAGCAGGGAAAGGCAAGGAAGTGGACTGTCTCCCAGAATGCAGTTCTTCCAACAGCTAGCTCATAAAACCCATTTTGGACCTTTGATCTCTAGAACTGTAAGATAATACATTTGTTTTGTTCTTATGTGGTAATTTGTTACAGCCGCTATAGGCAACTTTTAAGCTAAATATTGTCTTCTTTGTCCTGTAGGGGCTAAATTGTGTTTCGGAAATTAGGAATAGATAAACTTTAAGGGTCTAAAACACTGATGTTTGCTTATAAATGAAGATTCCTTTCAGTTGTTCTGTCTGCCTGTCTATCTGTCCATCCATCCATCCATCCATCCATCCATCCATCTTCTCTTTCTGGTAAATAAAGGAAGTTACAAAATTGTTACAAATTGCTTACTTCTCTAGGGTAATTTTACCATTTTGTGAACATGAGACTTATTCTGTGTTGGCTGAAGGTCTCTGTTCTCTTTTATTTTTTAAAAAGATTTTATTTATTCACCTGACAGATCACAAGTAGGCAGAGAGGCAGGCAGAGAGAGAGAGGGAAGCAGACTCCCTGTGGAGCAGAGAGCCCAATGTGGGGCTCGATCCCAGCACCCTGGGATCATGAACCGAGCTGAAGGCAGAGGCTTAACCCACTGAGCGAGCCAGGCTCATCTCTATTTTCTTTTAAATAAATTATTTTTTTCACTATTAAGGGTACAGATAGATAAATATAATATTTACAAAAATATAATAATTTATTTTGTGTTTCTGTTAGATGTGCTTTGCGTTGTTTTACATTGTCTATGAAATGCTTTGAAAGATATCTGATCATCTCATGCTTGCCAACATTAATGGTGCTAAAAGTATAATATGAAATTCACAAAAATTATTTTATGTTGCATTTTAGCTTAAGTTAGTGAAGTTTGTTCTATGAATAGGTTTCTTTTCTCTTTTGGGTGATTTTAAAAAATGGAATTAAGTGCCTCCTGTTGTTTTTTAATAGTTTTTTTTAAAGATTTATTTATTTATTTGAGAGAGAGCATGAATGGGGAGGGGGCAGAGGGAGAGGATGGGGGAGAGAATATCAAGGAGACAGAGAGAGAGAGAGAGAATCTCAAGCATATTCCCCCTGAGTACAAAGCCTGACACGAGTTTGAATTTCATGACCCTGAGATCATGACCCGCTGAAATCAAGAGTCAGATGTCTAACCAGCTGAGCCATCTGGGCACTCTAATTGTTTTTTTTTTAAACATCTCTATTGATAATTACAAATCCTTGCCTCCTAAGAAAACTAATTTTATATTCCAAGATATTCTGAATATCAGACTCAGTAGAGCAAAGTGGTTAGGAGTATGGGTTTTATCTATTAAATAATATCTTCTTCACAGGAGTATTCCTCATAGATTAAGTAAGAGGATGTATGTGTATTAGGGTTTTGTAGAAATACAGAACCAGTAGGATATATCTAGGAAAAGATTTATTATAAGGAATTGGCTCATACAATTACAGAGGCTTAGAAGTCCCATGATCTGCCATCTGTAAGCTAGAGAACTAGGAAAGCCACGGGTAGAACTTAGCCCAATTCTGAAGGCTTGAGAGACAGGAACATTGAAGCCAGGAGAAGATCCATGTTCCAACTCAAACAACCAGACAGGAAGGGCCAAATTCTTCTTCTACTTTCTTCATCTGTTTTTTTAAACAGGTTTTAAATTCCAATTCACATATATTTCACATTCAGTATTATATTAGATTAAGGTGTACAATATAGTGAATCAGTAATTCTGTACATTACTCAGTAGTGCTCATCATAAGTGTTCTCTTTAATCCCCATCACCTCTTTCATCTGTCCTCCCACCCCCAACCAACTCTCCTCTGGTCAGATCAGTTTGTTTTCTATAGTTAAGAGTCTGTTTCTTGGTTTCTCTCTCTCTTTCTCTTTTCCTTTCTTCATTTGTGAGTAAAACCATAAGGAATTTGCTTTCTCTGACTGACTTATTTAACAGCATTATACTCTCTAGCTCTATTCATGTCATTGTAAATGGCAAGATTTCATTCTTTTTTATGGCCGAGTAATATTCCATTGTAAATACATGAATATATGTATACACACACACACACACACACACACACACACATACATCACATATTCTACCTATTTATCAATACATGGACCCTTGAACTGCTTCCATATCTTGGCTATTGTAAATAATGCTGCTATAAACCTAGGGCTGCATGTATCTCTTTGAATTAGGGTTTTTATATTCTTGGGTAAATACCCAGTAATGTAATTGCTAGGTCATAGGGTAGTTCTATTTTTAGCTTCATGAGGAAACTCCATGCTGTTGTCCACAGTGGCTGCACCAGTTTTTATTCTCATTAACAGTACGTGCGTATTCCTTTTTCTCCACATCCTCACTAACACCTGTTATTTCTTGTGTTTTTGATTTTAGCCATCTGACAGGTGTGAGGTAATACATCTCATTGTAGATTTATTTATTTATTTATTTATATTAACATATAATGTATTATTAGCCCAGGGATACAGGTCTGTGAATCTCCAGGTTTACACACTTCACAGCACTCACCATAGCAAATACCCTCCCCAATGTCCATAACCCAACCACTCTCTCCCTACCTACCTCCCCCTGGCAACCCTGTTTGTTTTGTGAGATTAAGAGTCTCTTATGGTGTCTCCCTCCGGATCCCTCTTGTTTCATTTATTCTTTTCCTACCCCCCAAACCCCCATCTTGCTTCTCGACTTCCTCATATCAGGGAGATTGTATGATAGTTGTCTTTCTCTGATTGACTTATTTTGCTAAGCATAATACCCTCTAGTTTCATCCACATTGTCACAAATGGCAAGATTTCATTTCTTTTGATGGCTGCATAGTATTCCATTGTATATATATACCACTGCTTCTTTATCCATTCATCTGTTGATGGACATCTAGGTTCTTTTCTCATTGTAGTTTTGATTTTCATTTCCCTTATGATCAGTGATGTTGAGCATCTTTTCATGTGTCTGTTGGTCATCCATATGTCTTCTTTGGAGAAATGTCCATTCATGTCTTCTGCCCATTTTTAAATTGGATTATCTGTTTTTTTGGGTGTTGTACCTTCTTGATCTGTTGGGGCCCTCAGTGGATTGGATGATGCCGACACATATTGGGGAGGGCCATCTGCTTTAGTGAGCCCACTGATTTAAATGCTAATTTCTTCTGGAAGCACCCTTAACGAAATAATGCTTAACCAAATATTGGGGGTCTCATTAATTTCTTCTGGAAGCACCCTTAACAAAATAATGCTTAACCAAATATTGGGGGTCTCATGATCCAGTCAAGTTGATGCATAAAATTAATAATCATAATATGTAAATCCAGTACTTGGAACATGACAAGTACTCAAGAAATGGTGACTCTAATGATAGTTATTCTTATTCTTCCATAACAGCTGAGTTAGGAATTAGAAACCTCAACACCTTTCTGAGAATTTTCCTTGTTATGCCCTTGTGCTCCTTCATTTTAATAATCCGTGTATCAAGCCATCAGTATTCTGCTGCCAAAAGAATTTATAAGCCAATTAACCCTGGTGGCTGGACACTTCCAGCAGCATAACATTGTCCTGCATGTCACAGTCAGTGCAGGGGAAGAAGAGTGCATGCTCTCCAGAGGCATATTATTCATCAGCCCCTTTGCCGTAAAATGTGCTATATTTGTGAAGCATTCCTTGGTTATATTTTTATTTTACAGCATCCTGCATTGACCATTTTGTAAAATAATGATGCTCTCTCCTTATCAGCTCATCTGTTGCCAGTCAGTAATTTATCTGAATGCATTCTTTCAGCATCAATATACAGTACAAGTCTAGGTGAGGCATTGGCTGTAATAACAGTGGGCCATGGTGCAGCAGACAGGATTTAAAGTGCCCATTGCTTACACTGGCAAAATGGATGCTAAGTAGTGTTTGTTGTTTTCTGGAAGGGAAAGCATCTGGACCTATGTACAAATTGTTCCCAGAAGAAAATGCACCTCTGAATGTGTGTAAAAATCTGAATGTTGGTGTTCATTCGGAAGTCTGGCTTTTATGTGTATTTAATATTATGCTTTCTGCTTGTTTTATGTCTGAGGAATAAAGCTTCATAGCGAGGGAGACTGGCATAATATAATCAGGTGTGTTTAGTAACTTTTGGGGAAAATACCCAATCTTAGACTATAATTCTCTTCTATCTCCATCTTTTTATTTTCATTCTGAGAGCAGTAATTACTTCCAAAATTTCTTCAAGGAAAGTTTGAGTTTCTATCTGTTGACCCTAGTTCCCTTTCCAATTTGAAACGATTTTTGAAGTCGTTTAGAAAGATGCTGAGTAAGTGCAAAGCAAGTGCAATGAAGTGCTTGCTTCATTAGAAAGCTGTACTGTCCACTACTGTTCTTGGGGTGGGAGGGCCATGGAAGCTGTAGGGAGAGAAGGAATGCACTTCCTTATAGGGGTGCAGCTTGTCATTTCCCCCAATTCCTCCATCTTCCCTCCTCAAAGCATAATTTTGCTGTAGATGATGAATTGAACTTTATTTCTTGCCTCTACTTCTCCCCACTCCCCATAACTTTTATGTCAGCTAACTGGTAACATGAAAAATTGAGTGGGATTTTTCCTTGTAAGCTTGAAATATTTGACTGCCTGTTGTCAACTATGATTTTGTGTGAGACCATGCTTGCCATGTCATAGCTGATGGAAGCCATTTGGCTTCCAAATAGTTCCACATTGGAACTTTTAGTGTGGTTTATATTCATAAATTTAAATTATCCTTAAGCCAATCCAGTGGTTGATTTTCCCCAAGTTTAATAGAGCAATGGATTCATGAATTATCCCTGTGAAATTTTAAGAATGGTCTTGTACTGTCAAAGCAAAGGGTAGTGACTCAAAGCATTTGCCATTGTTTGGTTATGAATTACACAACGATACCCATGCACTTGGAAGCTTCAGTGCAGCTGCAGTGAACAATGATGCTGGGTTTCTTGAGGAACAAGGTATCATGGCTGTATTTACCATTTGACTGGAGACTGTGACTTTGTTCTTAAGTCCTATCTATATGATTCCTATGGTGAAAAGAAATTTTCCAGAAATGGGAGTCTAGAGAAATAAGAATTATCTCTTTTATGCTGCCAAGACTTGAGTGGATGTTCAGCAGTCCTGTTTAAATTCATAACTTGTGAGGAGTTTTAGGGCAGCTTTTGTTCAGTTGTGAATATAATTATGTATTCAACTAGCGATGGAGGTATAAATAATTCACTTTTGAACATTTTGTAATTAGCTGAGACATAAATACTGGATCAAGGGTTTTACTGACAGAATTTCCTTTGGAGTTCATGACTTTTATTAATTATTTTCCTCTGATACATTTAAAATACTCCTAAATATACTTGAGCATATGTGCATGTGTAAACACAAATGCTCACATAGGTAGGAGTATCATATGCTATGTCCAACCTCAAAAAAGGCTAAAAAATTTAATGAATAGGGCAGCCCTGTCATGAATCCTAACTGTTTCCTGATGAGATAAACAATGACTCTTAATTAGAAGCTAAAATTTTTAATTAAGATGATTCTGCAGTAATTATCTCAGTTGTCTGCTTCACTGGATTTTAATGAAAAAGATTGATTAGGTATAAAACTAGTAGCATAATTAAACATTCAGAGTTGCACTGGCCACTGAGGTGAAAGTAATGTGATTAAACCCTAAAGTACATTAAAAAAAAATACACCACCCAACCCCTATAGTATATTCCTTAACAAAGTTATTTTAGACAGTCAGATCTAGTGCTATGTCAGTAAGCTTCATTTTTATGAATAGCTTCAACATCTTAGTGTAAAGACAAGTTCAGCCACAGTTGGCTTATTTATACAAAAATATTGAGCACTTATTATGTGCCATAGTGATGCGGTAGCATAAAGAATGCTCCTTAGAATTAGATATACTAGTTCAAAGTCAAGTTCTTCTACTTAGCAGACTTGGGATATTGAGAAAGCCATATAACCTCTTAGAGCATTTGTTATCCCATATATAAAGGGGGACAAATAATGCTTCTCTTTGTGGTTTTTGAGTTCATAAATGAGTCAACAAATATTTAGCCTTTATTAAAGTGCCTGGTACAGAGTAGATTCTCTATAAATAAGGAGTTATTATAAGTATAGCTTTTATTTGAAAAATGTTCTATAATTTCTTTTGAATTGGTATATGTAGTGTGCAGACTCCTACTACTTTACAAAAAACTTAAGCAAAGAGAGAAAAAAATGGTGCCAGTGGGTGATACTGATGATTTCATAGGTTGAAGATATTATTAATTTTCTTTGTGACAGTAATGAGCAGTTGTTAGGAGTTAAGAAAATATTTTCAAAAGCTGGAGCAAATTCTCCCTTTTTGCCATAGTAACACTTTCTTCCTGGATATGCAGAGTTAATAGGCTTCTAGAATTGCTTCATTTTCATATTTGCCTTAAAATGTGGGGTTCAATGAACAAGTTTCTGGATCTGCCAGGATCCCTTCACATTATCTTAACTAACCTCTGTCAGCCTTGGATTTTTTGTTTGCTAGTAGGTTGGTATAAGTTAAGAAGATGTGCATAGTGCTGGATGAATTAATCCAAGCTAACTTCATAGACACATCCTAACCTTATAATTCTTCTCTCCTTAGCACTGTGCTATAATCATCTGACCTAGCCACTTAAGACAGAACCAGCATAGGGCTGACTAGGGATGAGTGAAGAAGAAATTCAGAATAATTCAGGTAGGTTGAGGTTAATAACCAGATACTTTATAGAGCACAGGACAAGTTTTAGGCAATTTGACTTAGGAAGTGGTTAAATTTCTCTGCTGAGGAGCTGCTAAGGCATCCTTGAATACTGCCATTATAAACATTATATTTGAAGCCAGAGGGACGTGAATTTGAAACTTAGATCCTTGGGAACACCTGGCTGGCTCAGTTGTAGAGCATGCAACTCTTGATCTCAGTGTTGTGAGTTTGAGCCCCACGATGGGTGTACAGATTACTTAAAAAAAAAAAAAATCTAAAGAAAAGAAAAGAAACAAGATCCTTGATTCACTAGTGGCATAATCTTGTGGTAGATACCCCTTTTGTCTTCTTACTAGCATAACTGAGACTCTGGTAGATTTAATATCATGGGACTAAAGTGAGAATCAAACAAAACAGCGGATGTGGAAATAACAAATCTATCAAGGTGTGATTTATTTATTCCTATATTCATTTGTCAGTTTTTTTAAACAACTGATATATATATCCAAACACCATGGCAGGCAGCAAAAATTCAAACATGAATAAGATACACTCAAGCCTTCAAGGAGTTTTCAGTCTAAGTGGGGAGATGTATGAGTCAACAGAAAATTAATATTCAGTGTGAAAATTTTTGTGCTAAAACTATGCATGGAGTGTTTTGAAAGCCCAGAGAAGCATCTAATCCAGATGGAAGACTGGACTTGCTTCCTGGAGTGACTGACACTTGATCTGAATTCTGAAGGATGAAGATGTTTGTTTGGGCAATCAAGGTAGCAGGGGCATCCTAGACAGAGGGAACTGCTTGAATGAAGTCTTGGAGATGTGCGTGAGAGAGCACGGGAGGTAGGTAACTGCTTTGGTAGAGATGGAGTTTAATGAGATTTCCCTCAGGGCAGCATAGGCAAGACAAGTGGTTGGCATGAATACAAGGCAAGTATTTGGCATGTTATCCTGAAGCCTTTTAGGTATCGTAAAGGGATTTTAGCCAGGCACATGGCACGATTTGTATTTCAAGAAGATTATTTTGGTAGCCTTGTGGAAGGTACATTAGAGGGAAGAGACTTGTGAGAGGAAGAAAAGCCAAAAGATGCGTTCGTTCTATAAACATTTTTTTTTCTTTGACTATCTAATATATGCCCAGTAGTTTATAATGTGCTGGCAGAAAAGGTCATGTAGGATATGATACCTGCTTACAGGGAATTATAAAATACTGTCTCATAGAAATATAGGTGAATCATCACCCATAGGGCTGTGTGATAGGCACAGCATATCCCCGATGAGAAGTAATGAAGTGCTGAACTAAAGCTGTAGCAGTGGAGGTGGGAGGAGGGGATGGATTTAAGAGAGAGAAAATGTTCATCAAGGATATTGGTCTATAGCTCTCTTTTTTGGTGGGATCCTTGTCTGGTTTTGGGATCAAGTACTCAACAAAATACTAGCCAATAGGATTCAACAGTACATTAAAAAGATTATTCACCACGACCAAGTGGGATTTATTCCAGGGCTACAAGGTTGGTTCAACATCCGCAAATCAGTCAATGTGATACAACACATCAATAAAAGAAAGAACAAGAACCATATGATACTCTCAATAGATGCTGAAAAAGCATTTGACAAAGTACAGCATCCCTTCCTGATCAAAACTCTTCAAAGTGTAGGGATAGAGGGCACATACCTCAGTATCATCAAAGCCATCTATGAAAAACCCACCGCAAATATCATTCTCAATGGAGAAAAACTGAAAGCTTTTCCACTAAGGTCAGGAACACGGCAGGGATGTCCATTATCACCACTGCTATTCAACATAGTACTAGAGGTCCTAGCCTCAGCAATCAGACAACAAAAGGAAATTAAAGGCATCCAAATCGGCAAAGAAGAAGTCAAATTATCACTCTTCGCAGATGATATGTGGAAAACCCAAAAGACTCCACTCCAAAACTGCTAGAACTTATACAGGAATTCAGTAAGGTGTCAGGATATAAAATCAATGCACAGAAATCAGTTGCATTTCTCTACACCAACAGCAAGACAGAAGAAAGAGAAATTAAGGAGTCAATCCCATTTACAATTGCATCCAAAACCATAAGATACCTAGGAATAAACCTAACCAAAGAGACACAGAATCTATACTCAGAAAACTATAAAGTACTCATGAAAGAAATTGAGGAAGACACAAAGAAATGGAAAAATGTTCCATGCTCCTGGATTGGAAGAATAAATATTGTGAAAATGTCTATGCTACCTAAAGCAATCTACACATTTAATGCAATTCCTATCAAAGTACCATCCATCTTTTTCAAAGAAATGGAACAAATAATGCTAAAATTTATATGGAACCAGAAAAGACCTCGAATAGCCAAAGGGATATTGAAAAAGAAAGCCCACGTTGGTGGCATCACAATTCCGGACTTCAAGCTCTATTACAAAGCTGTCATCATCAAGACAGCATGGTACTGGCACAAAAACAGACACATAGATCAATGGAACAGAATAGAGAGCCCAGAAATAGACCCTCAACTCTATGGCCAACTAATCTTCGACAAAGCAGGAAAGAATGTCCAGTGGAAAAAAGACAGCCTCTTCAATAAATGGTGCTGGGAAAATTGGACAGCCACATGTAGAAAAATGAAATTGGACCATTTCCTTACACCACACACAAAAATAGACTCAAAATGGATGAAGGACCTCAATGTGTGAAAGGAATCCATCAAAATCCTTGAGGAGAACTCAGGCAGCAACCTCTTCGACCTCTGCCACAGCAACATCTTCCTAGGAACATCTCCAAAGGCAAGGGAAGCAAGGGAAAAAATGAACTATTGGGATTTCATCAAGATCAAAAGCTTTTGCACAGCAAAGGAAACAGTTAACAAAATCAAAAGACAACTGACAGAATGGGAGAAGATATTTGCAAACGACATATCAGATAAAGGACTAGTGTCCAGAATCTATAAAGAACTTAGCAAACTCAACACCCAAAGAACAAATAATCCAATCAAGAAATGGGCAGAGGACATGAACAGACATTTCTGCAAAGAAGACATCCAGATGGCCAACAGACACATGAAGAAGTGCTCCATATCACTCGGCATCAGGGAAATACAAATCAAAACCACAATGAGATATCATCTCACACCAGTCAGAATGACTAAAATCAACAAGTCAGGAAATGACAGATGCTGGTGAGGATGCAGAGAAAGGGGAACCCTCCTACATTGTTGGTGGGAATGCAAGCTGGTGCAGCCACTCTCGAAAACAGCATGGAGGTTCCTCAAAATGTTGAAAATAGAACCACCCTATGACCCAGCAATTGCACTATTGGGTATTTACCCTAAAGATACAAACGTAGTGATCCAAAGGGGCACGTGAACCCGAATGTTTATAGCAGCAATGTCCACAATAGCCAAACTATGGAAAGAACCTAGATGTCCATCAACAGATGAATGGATCAAGAAGATGTGGTATATATACACAATGGAATACTATGCAGCCATCAAAAGAAATGAAACCTTGCCATTTGCAACAACATGGATGGAACTAGAGCGTATCATGCTTTGCCCATTTGTAAACCAGTCCTGTTATGTTAGTATGGAATGAATGAAAGTTCATCACCTGGTTATTTCTTCTAACCAAAATATTTTATAAGCATTTCATAATACTTATTTTCCAAAACTGAATATCCATTTTGTGACACCCAGAAGTTGTGTCCTTTTCCTGTGTGCATTAGTAAGTGGGATGGCAGGTGGGAAGTGAGTGGCTGTTTTACATTAGTGCCTGATTGGAATGGAGGTTTTTATTAATATAAAGAGATCACTTGTTTGTAATTATAAATTACAGAAGCACATGTGTCTTTTATTAATGGGAAGAATTGGGAATTTATTAAAAAATATATCTAACATCAGAATTTGTCTTTATTTTCCATTAGTCTGTGAATTCCTTAAGGCAAAGTATAGCATCTTTTTTTTTTTTTTTAAAGATTTTTTTTATTTATTTGACAGACAGAGACCACAAGTAGGCAGAGAGAGAGGAGAGAGCGGAGGAAGCAGGCTCCCTGCCGAGCAGAGAGCCCGATGTGGGGCTCAATCCCAGGACCCTGAGATCATGACCTGAGCCGAAGGCAGAGGCTTAACCCACTGAGCCACCCAGGCGCCCCTAGCATCTTTTTCACTATGCATTAGGTAGCATTCAACAATTTGGGTAGAAATGGATTATTTTATGATGCAGTGTTATGTTTATCATCATAGAATCACACATAGGAGGGGCGCCTGCATGGCTTAGTTGGTTAAATGCCTGCTTCTCAGATCATGATCTCAGGGTCCTGGGATCTAGCCTTGTATTGGGCTCTCAGCTCAGCAGGGGGTCTGCTCCTCCTTCTCCCTCTCTCCTGCTCCTGCTCTCTCTCTCACTCTCAAAAAAAAAAAAAAAAGTCTTTTTAGGAAAAAGAGAAAAGAATCACACATAAGAGTCTAAGAATTGACATTCAAATTCTTCACATAGTTTGTAGCCAATCTGTTGTTCCCTAGGTGGTTGGGTAATATTATGAGATATGAATTTATGTTTTTTGTATCTGACTTTTCCTTTTTTATTTCTTCCTGTACTTAAACATTAAATATACTTTAATCAATAATATACTTAATATGCTTTGTTTCTGATAGTCTTCAGATGTAAATTTATAACTTTTGAGAATTGTGTTTCATAATCCACAGTTGCAATAAACATTATTCATGTTGTCATTATAATTTTTTGGAGGGGAGAGGGGCAAAGGAAGAAGAGAGAGAGAACCTTAAGCAGGCTCCATGTCCAGTGTGGAGCCTGATACAGGGCTGGATCTCACAACCCTGAGATCATGACCTGAGCTAAAATCAAGAGTTGGATGCTTAGCTAATTGAGCCACCCAGATGCCCCTATAATTTTTTAATGTGATTGTACTGAATATGTGAATTTCAGTAAGTACAGCTTCTTAAAGGAGCAGCTTCTGAGAGAAATTAATAGGTGTATCTACCTTCTTTCCCTGATCATGTTTTCTCCCATCAGTCTAATCTGTAACCTGGTCAACAGACACATGAAAAGATGGTCTTCATCATTTACCATCAGGGAAATGCAAATCAAGACTATAGAGAGGGGATTAAGGAGCAAACTTGTTGTGATAAGCGCCCAGTGTTGAATGGAAGTGTTGAATGACTCAATTGTAAACCTGAAATGAATATTATACTGTATGTTAACTAAGGGGAATTTAAATAAAAACTTTAAAAAAAACTACAATGAGATATCATCTCATACATGTCAGAATGGCTAAAATCAAGAACAAGAAACAAGAAAACAACAGAAAAAACAGGTGTTGGTGAAAATGTGGAGAAAAAAGGAACACTCGTGCATTGTTGGTGGGAATAAAAACTTGTGCAGCCACTGTGGAAAACAGTATGGAGCTTCCTTACAAAGTTAAAAATAGAACTACCTTATGATCTAGCAATCACACTACTGGATATTTACCCAAAGAATACAAAACACTAATTCAAAGGGATACAAGCAGCCCTATGTTTATAGTAGCATTATTTAAAATAGCCAAGATATGAAGGCATTTCAAGGGTCCATGTATTGTAACTAGATACAGAGGATGTGGTACACACACACACACACATGCACACACGTACACAATGAAATATTACTTGCCCATAAAAAAGAATGAAATCTTGCCATTTGCAATGACATGGATGGAGCTAGAGAGTATAGTGCTAAGTATAAGGTAGTCAGAGAAAGGCAAATTCCATATGATTTCACTCAGAAATGAACAAAGGGAAAAAGAGAGAGAGAGATAGAAACCAAGAAACAAAAATGAAACAAGCTGGGATCGGGAGGGAGACAAACCAAAAGACTCTTAATCTCACAAAATGAACTGAGGGTTCCTGGGGGGTGAGAGGGTAGGGCTAGGGTGGCTGGGTTATGGACACTGGGGAGGTTATGTGCTACGGTGAGTGCTGTGAAACGTGTAAGCCTGATGATTCACAGACCTGTACCCCTGGGGCAAATAATACATTATACGTTATAAAAATAATTAAAAAAAAAAAGAAACTAAGAAACAGACTCTTAGCTATAGAGAAAAAACTGGTTACCAGAGGGGAGGTGGGTGGGAGGATGGGTTAAATAGGGCATGGGGATTAAGGAGGGCACTTGCTGTGCTGAGCACCAGGTGGTGTGTGTAATTGTTGAATCACTATCATACACCAGAAACTAATATAAGACTGTATGCTAACTATACTTGAATTAAAACTTAAAAAAAAAATCTAATCTGTAACCCTGTAAGGCTTTTATAATGAAAGATATACAGCTAGAAAAAAATCTTAGAAATTGGAAACATGGAATGAATGAAGATGTATGTTTATATATATTATATATATAGAATATATATATGTTTATATATAACATACGTGTTTATATATATATAACTTTTGAAGGCTTCAAGTAAATTAAGGTTTGAGAATACAGATTATATACTAAGCTGGTCTAAATGCAATGAAGGATGTACTGTAAAGGTGGCTGTTATAGTTGGAGGAAACCATGGCTGTGACCATTCTTTGCATAAGTATGACAATCTTGAATAGTTATCAGAAATATGATAAATTTAGGAAAATATTAAAATGTCTCAGAGAGAAGGAAATATTTTCTCCACTGTATAAAGAAATAGGATGAATGTTTTTTCAGTGCTATTTTAGAGGCATATAGATTTTACGGTCTATTAGTAGATAGTGCTTCTGTGTCTATTTGAAAGGATTAAGAAGTGTTAAATGATGATTTAAAGAAGCATGTTTGATAAAAATTAGCTTTTTTAAGAAAAAAATCTTAGCATGAATATTGGGATACAGATTACTATTAAACCTTAAAGAAGAAAGCAAACCCCAAACAATTTTCCTATGGGTAAAAAGGAAGCGTGTATGTCGTTATAGTAATTATCAGAGGTCTTGGAAACAAAACAATATACATAAATAAACTTAGAGTACTTTGTAAACATCAAGAGACATTGTCTCGTGTTTTTACAGACTATCTCAGTGTGACCTTCAGTAAGCTCTAGAGTTAAAATGAAATGATGTGCTCCCCGCAGCCACTTGTGAGAAGGTTGAAATGATTCTAAGATTGTCAGGTAATATTGACAGGAAGTGAGTATGCTGAAGACACTTCCATTTTGACAGCCCAGTAATGACTTGGAGCTAATTTTAGTTGGTTTCTATTCAGAAAGAAATGAAAAGGCTGTGTAGAATGAAATCCCTCATCTTTGGATTTCAAAGAGGGTATTATGATAACCAGGAACCAGTTTAATTAATCTATAATCTTCATAGTAATTCTATCAATGGAACAAAATGCAGAGTAGAGATATTATCCCCTTCTCCTGCCAGGTTTCATAGCTGCTGGCCCATCAGATACATCCAGTATGAAAATAACTCAAAAAGTAGTACTGATTGAATTAGAGGCCAAGTTCTTACTAAATCACTATTCAGAAGTAAACACCTGCGACCTAGAAAATTCATGACCTGTAGCGCTCAAAAATTAACCACATAGGTCTTGAGAAAATGGTACAATCATGATACCATTAGAAACATTACTCAGTGATGCGAACATTTGTTTCTTTCATTCAGAAGCTATTTAATGAATGTTACTTTGTTTCAGGCATTGTTTGTGGTGCAGGATTATATAACAGTGAACACATGGTCAGAACCTTGCCCTTATAGAGCATATAGTCTTGCTGACAGCAGAAATCAAGAGTAAATAGCCGGAACCTTGCCCTTATAGAGCATATAGTCTTGCTGACAGCAGAAATCAAGAGTAAATAGCAATTATAGTGTCCAGGTGGAAAAGCATTGGAGTGGCACCTAATCTAGATTTGGATCTCACAAAAGGTGTTCTGAAAAAGTAGTATTAATATCACACAGGGCAATCGCTGTCATCAGAAGAACTAGTTCTGTATCGGCTGGATGGAGACTATTGCAGTTCCATCCATTAGACATGCAGGAATAAGAATGGAAAAAAGAAAGAGAAATAAAATTTAAAAATTGTTACTAGAAATTAGCTTATGAACAGAAATTTCAAAACTCTTGAAAAAAAAATGTGATGCTAAGAAAGACAACCACATGGGCAGAAAACAAATGATCAGAACATAAACTTCTGATTAATTTTAGAGAAGCCTGAGAAAGAATTTGAAATGGTTATTAAAAGAACAGAAAGGTGTGAGACAAAAGTAGGAATAAAATAATGTATTAGTAGATTGAATCAAATATCTTGGAAATAAAGTAGTCAATGAAATAAAAATATAGTATATTGGGACAGGCTCTTAAAGGGACATAGTCAAAAAGAGAAAAGTAAGCTTGTAGACCTCAAGTGCTCTTCCTCATGCAGCATAGACAGACAAAATATGGAAGAGTAGTAAAGAAACATGACAGATTAATTGAGGAGCTCTATTATTTATTTAATATAAGTTATAAAATGAGAATAGAAGAAATATTAAAGAATCAATACATGAAAGATGACTGTTGATTAAATTTCTAGGGGTACCTGGGTGGCTTAGTCAGTTAAGTGGTGGACTTTGGCTCAATTATGATCTCAGGGTCCTGGGATCAAGCCCTGTATTGGGCTCCCCGCTCAACAGGGAGTCTGCTTGTCCTACCTCTGCCTCTCCTCCCACTCATGCCCTCTCTCTCATAAAAAAATAAAATCTAATCAATCAATCAATCAATAAAATTTATAGAATTTACAATTATCCCTCAAATACTCTTAGTATAAAACCATATAAATCATAATGAATTCACTTTAAGAAACATTATGAGATGAGGTCATTAGGAATAAAGGAAAATCTTCAAAGTTATCGGAGAAAGTACAAAAATACTGTGCAGATTAGCAGCATTTAGACAAACAGCAACCTTTTAGTATGGCAGTTGATGCCAGAGAGAATGGAGTGGTATTTCAGAAGTGCTAAATAAAAAATCTTAAGTAAACTTCGAATTGTATATACAAAAATCATGTAAGAGTAAGGGCAAATAAAGCAAATTTGGGTCACATAAAGTGTAAGAGAATTTCTCATTTGCATCTACTAAAAGAATTTTTCTTTAGTAAGAAAAAATAAATGACCACAGAAGGAAGATGTGGAGCATGAGAAACAAGAATGAACATAGCATTTAATGAAATATGTTGGCAAATTTAATTAAGTATTGATTACAAAAAGTGCTCTATTTAAAAAGAGTAAAAAGTGAAGCTCTATGTAAAAATAATAAGATGTCGAACTTTAAAGGGGTTTCAGTGTACTGTAGTCATTGTTTTAGTTACAAATATAAGTATTACATATTTCAAGCTCTTGTTAGAAAGATTTTAAGTTTGAATCTTAATACGCTACTGACTTGATTATAGCTCAGGTCATGATTCAGGGTCTTGAGATGAACCCTGCATCCCCTCCATGCTCAGTATGGAGTCTGGTTGTCCCTCTCCCTCCTCCTCTGCCCCCTCCCGTGCTTATGCTCTCTCTTAAATAAATAAATAAATAAAATCTTAAAAAAAAAATCTAAATATGCTAAAATGAATCACCAAAATAATAGCAATGCGATCCAGTTTTTAAATGAACAGGAGGAAAAAATACAGGTATACAGGCCTGGGTCATGATCTCAGGGTCCTGGGATCAGGCCCCACATCTGGCTTTCTGCTTAGGGGCAAGCCTGCTTCTCCTTCTCCCGTCTGTGATCTCTCTTGCTTTTATTCTCTCTTAAATAAATAAATAAAATCTTAAAAAACAAAACCCCAAACACCTCAGTCAGCTGTACCCTACATCCAAGTGAAATAACAAAACCAAATGATACTGAAAAATTGAAATTGCAGAGATGCCAAGATCTAATGTGTAAATACAAATGAAAGAAAGCTGAGGTCCTCAAGTGAAATAGCATTTAAACTAAAAGAAATATATGCGTGTGTGTGTGAAATATATAATGAAACTGGGAGTTGAAGAATATTAAACAAGTAGGTTATGCAAGCATTAAAAGTAAAAATTTAGGGGTGTCTGGGTGACTCAGTTGGTGCTAACCCTCCAACTCCTGATGCTAACCCTCCGACTCCTGGGTTGGTGGTGAGGTGGTGGTGAGATGGAGCCCTACATCGAGCTCCACACGCTGGCTGTGGAGCCTACTTCCAGATCCTGTCTCTCCCTCAACCTTTGCACCAACCCCATGCTTGTGTGCATGCTCTTGTGCACGCACGCTCTCTCTCTCTCTTTCTCAAAAAAAGGTAAAATCAATAATCTCTTTGTATATCTTTAATTCTGTATGTACCTCTTTATATCTTCTCCAGTAATGGAGAATATATATTTTTAGTTCTCTGGCCACAAGTGAGTAAAAAAGCTGGTTGAAAAATTGCTATGCATTTGGTAATATGAAATCCTATTTCTAAATAATACGGGTTAAGGAAGGAAACACAATTCAAAAGCTGTACAAAAATAAACTATCAAAACTTATGAGATAGAACTAAAGCAGGATTTACAGGTAACTTCATTAAAAAGAAGAAGGTCTGAAGATAAATGATTCAGATTCCATCCTAGAAACTACAAGGATGAAAATAAGAATAAATGAACATAAAACTATAATAAGAGATAATAAAGATGAGAGTAGTATTACTGAAGTAAAAAAAACAAAAACAAAAACAAAGAAGATCAACATAATCCCCAACTAGTACTTTGAAAGAATTTTTTTTTTTCCTAGAGAGAGCAAGCAAGAGAGGAAGCAGGAGAGGGGCAGAGAGAGAGGGAGAGAGAGTCTTATGCAGCCTCCAGCTCAGCATGGAGCTTGTTATGGGGCTCAATCTCATGACCCTGGGATCATGACCTGAACTGAAACAAGAATCTGTTGCTTAATAGACTGATTCACCTAGGCACCCCGAGAACTAATTCTATACAAACTCCTGATTAAGAAAAAGGAAAGAGGGCATAAAGAAACATTTTGGATTTTTTGGGGGGAAGAGTAAATAAGAGGTATATAGATTATATATGGATATATTTGAAAAAGGATATGAGTATAAAAGTGAAAATTTTAAAAAAATCATAAGTGAATAGTAGGAGCAAATTTATGTAGGAAAATGGATAGTTTCTGAGAAAAATTGCATTACCAAAATCAGCACAAGAATTAGATAGATAACTACTAGAAAAATGGAATTAATAATCTGACACATTGGATTAATAAAGAGCACTATTAATTTCATTTGCTGGGAATGGCCAGCAATCCCTGTACTGATAGATGAAAGATTACTCTGAATTTTGCTGTGAAATAGAGAAGGCAAGGGGGTCAGACCTTTGCCTTTCTTTGCTCTTACTTTTATTGATCCTTCAGAATAACCAGAAATCCTTATCACTGTTTCTCAAGCACGTGTGTGACAAGGGGTCTTACTGGAACTAGGAGGATCTGTTTACGGGCAAGATACCAGTGTTCTACAAGTTCTGCTAAACATAGCTTAGATCACAGGAAGGCTTTTTGGGCTGAGAATCTTCCAGGAATGCCATTCCCCAATGGCATTCCTATAGTGGAGTAGTAATTCCTACCACAGGCCTCAGCATTCCAAAGACCTATGGCTACACCCTTCTGTGTATTGGTGGCCTCCGTATTACATTTTATAGAGCCAGGTATTATGGCTGATTTCATGCTCTACATTAACCCCAACAATAAGCTTTCTTTCTTTCTTTCCCTTAAAGAGACAAAGTGTAGATTATTCTCTAGGCTAAATCTTACCTTATCTTTAAATAACAGAAATTCTTATTTTATATATTCTCACTCAGTAACTAGAAAAAAGAGAAAAACTTAACCTACCTCATTTTTATAAGGCTAGTATATCTTTGACACCAAAACAACAATAATAAAAGCAGTATAATTTATAGTTACAATTATTTTTTAACCATAGATGCAAAACACAAACATTAAAAAAAAGGAGGAAATCATAAGCCAGATATGTATAAAAATTGCATCACAACGAAGGAGAATTTATCCAAGGAACATGAAGTTTTTCAACTCTAGAAAATGTATTGATGTTACTATGTACCATTTTGGAAAAATTGTTGGAACACAATTCTCATGTTTCCACACATCTTGCAAATCGAGACATTGATTCTTATTTGCTTAGGACTATCTGATAAGTATGCATGTAAAGTGAATGGCCTTGGAAAATAGAGATAGTGTTTCCCCCTGAAGCAAAAGGCAGGCATGGTTATTGTCTGCTATAATAAAAATGTCTCCCTCTGTAGCAGAACACTAACATTTTAAGACTTGTTCTCTAAACTTAGGTTTCATTTCGTGTAATGCCACCTACCACCTTTGCAGGCTCCATGTGGGTACATCTGTTTTTCCCATGGGACTTTGGGGCAAGGGGAACCTGACAAAAATATGCTGACATTTGTGCTTCTTGCTATGCCATGGATAAAAAAGTCTCTTGATTCTGACCCTGGAGTCTCATGTCTTCTGCCAGCCACCATGGATTTGTGACCAGCTAACTTAACCTGCAAGTAAGGTAAAAGCTCACATTCTTCAGTTCTTGACTACAGCTATAGAACTAGCATTTGGCAAAATCCAAAATTAATTCATGATAAAAATATTTAACAAACTAGGAATCAAAGGGAATGACCTTAACCCTAAAGCATATGTATCAAATGGCCAGCAATCCCTGTACTGACGGATGAAAGATTACTCTGAATTTTACTGGTATCAGTGCATTCTTGCCCAAATCATCCCAGGTGATTCTTTTTTTTTTTTTTTTTAATTTTTATTTTTTATAAACATATATTTTTATCCCCAGGGGTACAGGTCTGTGAATCACCAGGTTTACACACTTCACAGCACTCACCAAAGCACATACCCTCCCCAATGTCCATAATCCCACCCCCTTCTCCCAAACCCCCTCCCCCCAGGAACCCTCAGTTTGTTTTGTGAGATTAAGAGTCACTTATGGTTTGTCTCCCTCCCAATCCCATCTTGTTTCATTTATTCTTCTCCTACCCACTTAAGCCTCCATGTTGCATCACCACTTCCTCATATCAGGGAGATCATATGATAGTTGTCTTTCTCTGCTTGACTTATTTCGCTAAGCATGATTCGCTCTAGTTCCATCCATGTTGTCGCAAATGGCAAGATTTCATTTCTTTTGATGGCTGCATAGTATTCCATTGTGTATATATACCACATCTTGATCCATTCATCTGTTGATGGACATCTAGGTTCTTTCCATAGTTTGGCTATTGTGGACATTGCTGCTATAAACATTCGGGTGCATGTGCCCCTTTGGATCACTACATTTGTATCTTTAGGGTAAATACCCAATAGTGCAATTGCTGGGTCATAGGGCAGTTCTATTTTCAACATTCTGAGGAACCTCCATGCTGTTTTCCAGAGTGGCTGCACCAGCTTGCATTCCCACCAACAGTGTAGGAGGGTTCCCCTTTCTCCGCATCCTCGCCAGCATCTGTCATTTCCTGACTTGTTGATTTTAGCCATTCTGACTGGTGTGAGGTGATATCTCATTGTGGTTTTGATTTGTATTTCCCTGATGCCGAGTAATATGGAGCACTTTTTCATGTGTCTGTTGGCCATCTAGATGTCTTCTTTGCAGAAATGTCTGTTCATGTCCTCTGCCCATTTCTTGATTGGATTATTTGTTCTTTGGGTGTTGAGTTTGCTAAGTTCTTTATAGATTCTGGACACTAGTCCTTTATCTGATATGTCGTTTGCAAATATCTTCTCCCATTCTGTCAGTTGTCTTTTGATTTTGTTAACTGTTTCCTTTGCTGTGCAAAAGCTTTTGATCTTGATGAAATCCCAATAGTTCATTTTTTCCCTTGCTTCCCTTGCCTTTGGAGATGTTCCTAGGAAGATGTTGCTGTGGCAGAGGTCGAAGAGGTTGCTGCCTGTGTTCTCCTCAAGGATTTTGATGGATTCCTTTCGCACATTGAGGTCCTTCATCCATTTTGAGTCTATTTTTGTGTGTGGTGTAAGGAAATGGTCCAATTTCATTTTTCTACATGTGGCTGTCCAGTTTTCCCAGCACCATTTATTGAAGAGGCTGTCTTTTTTCCACTGGACATTCTTTCCTGCTTTGTCGAAGATGAGTTGACCATAGATTTGAGGGTCTATTTCTGGGCTCTCTATTCTGTTGCATTGATCTATGTGTCTGTTTTTGTGCCAGTACCATGCTGTCTTGATGATGACAGCTTCGTAATAGAGCTTGAAGTCCGGAATTGTGATGCCACCAACGTTGGCTTTCTTTTTCAATATCCCTTTGGCTATTCGAGGTCTTTTCTGGTTCCATATAAATTTTAGCATTATTTGTTCCATTTCTTTGAAAAAGATGGATGGTACTTTGATAGGAATTGCATTAAATGTGTAGATTGCTTTAGGTAGCATAGACATTTTCACAATATTTATTCTTCCAATCCAGGAGCATGGAACATTTTTCCATTTCTTTGTGTCTTCCTCAATTTCTTTCATGAGTACTTTATAGTTTTCTGAGTATAGATTCTGTGTCTCTTTGGTTAGGTTTATTCCTAGGTATCTTATGGTTTTGGATGCAATTGTAAATGGGATTGACTCCTTAATTTCTCTTTCTTCTGTCTTGCTGTTGGTGTAGAGAAATGCAACTGATTTCTGTGCATTGATTTTATATCCTGACACTTTACTGAATTTCTGTATAAGTTCTAGCAGTTTTGGAGTGGAGTCTTTTGGGTTTTCCACATATAGTATCATATCATCTGCGAAGAGTGATAATTTGACTTCTTCTTTGCCGATTTGGATGCCTTTAATTTCCTTTTGTTGTCTGATTGCTGAGGCTAGGACCTCTAGTACTATGTTGAATAGCAGTGGTGATAATGGACATCCCTGCCGTGTTCCTGACCTTAGTGGAAAAGCTTTCAGTTTTTCTCCATTGAGAATGATATTTGCGGTGGGTTTTTTATAGATGGCTTTGATGATATTGAGGTATGTGCCCTCTATCCCTACACTTTGAAGAGTTTTGATCAGGAAGGGATGCTGTACTTTGTCAAATGCTTTTTCAGCATCTATTGAGAGTATCATATGGTTCTTGTTCTTTCTTTTATTGATGTGTTCTATCACATTGACTGATTTGCGGATGTTGAACCAACCTTGCAGCCCTGGAATAAATCCCACTTGGTCGTGGTGAATAATCTTTTTAATGTACTGTTGAATCCTATTGGCTAGTATTTTGTTGAGTATTTTCGCATCTGTGTTCATCAAGGATATCGGTCTATAGCTCTCTTTTTTGGTGGGATCCTTGTCTGGTTTTGGGATCAAGGTGATGCTGGCCTCATAAAATGAGTTTGGAAGTTTTCCTTCCATTTCTATTTTTTGGAACAGTTTCAGGAGAATAGGAATTAGTTCTTCTTTAAATGTTTGGTAGAATTCCCCCGGGAAGCCGTCTGGCCCTGGGCTTTTGTTTGTTTGGAGATTTTTAATGACTGTTTCAATCTCCTTACTGGTTATGGGTCTGTTCAGGCTATTTCTTCCTGGTTCAGTTGTGGTAGTTTATATGTTTCTAGGAATGCATCCATTTCTTCCAGATTGTCAAATTTATTGGCGTAGAGTTGCTCATAGTATGTTCTTATAATAGTTTGTATTTCTTTGGTGTTAGTTGTGATCTCTCCTCTTTCATTCATGATTTTATTTATTTGAGTCCTTTCTCTTTTCTTTTTGATAAGTCGGGCCAGGGGTTTATCAATTTTATTAATTCTTTCAAAGAACCAGCTCCTAGTTTTGTTGATTTGTTCTATTGTTTTTTTGGTTTCTATTTCATTGATTTCTGCTCTGATCTTTATGATTTCTCTTCTCCTGCTGGGCTTAGGGTTTCTTTCTTGTTCTTTCTCCAGCTCCTTTAGGTGTAGGGTTAGGTTGTGTACCTGAGACCTTTCTTGTTTCTTGAGAAAGGCTTGTACCGCTATATATTTTCCTCTCAGGACTGCCTTTGTTGTGTCCCACAGATTTTGAACCATTGTATTTTCATTATCATTTGTTTCCATGATTTTTTTCAATTCTTCTTTAATTTCCCGGTTGACCCATTCATTCTTTAGAAGGATACTATTTAGTCTCCATGTATTTGGGATCTTTCCAAACTTCCTTTTGTGGTTGAGTTCTAGCTTTAGAGCATTGTGGTCTGAAAATATGCAGGGAATGATCCCAATCTTTTGATACCGGTTGAGTCCTGATTTAGGACCGAGGATGTGATCTATTCTGGAGAATGTTCCATGTGCACTAGAGAAGAATGTGTATTCTGTTGCTTTGGGATGAAATATTCTGAATATATCTGTGATGTCCATCTGGTCCAGTGTGTCGTTTAAGGCCTTTATTTCCTTGCTGATCTTTTGCTTGGATGACCTGTCCAATTCAGTGAGGGGAGTGTTAAAGTCCCCTACTATTATTGTATTATTGTTGATGTGTTTCTTTGATTTTGTTATTAATTGGTTTATATAGTTGGCTGCTCCCACGTTGGGGGCATAGATATTTAAAATTGTTAAATCTTCTTGTTGGACAGACCCTTTGAGTATGATATAGTGTCCTTCCTCATCTCTTATTATAGTCTTTGGCTTAAAATCTAATTGATCTGATATAAGGATTGCCACTCCTGCTTTCTTCTGATGTCCATTAGCATGGTAAATTCTTTTCCACCCCCTCACTTTAAATCGGGAGGTGTCTTCGGGCTTAAAATGAGTTTCTTGGAGGCAACATATAGATGGGTTTTGTTTTTTTATCCATTCTGATACCCTGTGTCTTTTGACAGGGGCATTTAGCCCATTCACATTCAGGGTAACTATTGAGAGATATGAATTTAGTGCCATTGTATTGCCTGTAAGGTGACTGTTACTGTATATGGTCTCTGTTCCTTTCTGATCTACCACTTGTAGGCTCTCTCTTTGCTTAGAGGACCCCTTTCAATATTTCCTGTAGTGCTGGTTTGGTATTTGCAAATTCTTTCAGTTGTTGTTTGTCCTGGAAGCTTTTAATCTCTCCTTCTATTTTCAATGATAGCCTAGCTGGATATAGTATTCTGGGCTGCATGTTTTTCTCGTTTAGTGCTCTAAAAATATCATGCCAGCTCTTTCTGGCCTGCCAGGTCTCTGTGGATAAGTCAGCTGCCAATCTAATATTTTTACCATTGTATGTTACAGACTTCTTTTCCCGGGCTGCTTTCAGGATTTTCTCTTTGTCACTGAGACTTGTAAATTTTACTATTAGGTGACGGGGTGTGGGCCTATTCTTATTGATTTTGAGGGGCGTTCTCTGAACCTCCTGAATTTTGATGCTCGTTCCCTTTGCCATATTGGGGAAATTCTCCCCAATAATTCTCTCCAGTATACCTTCTGCTCCCCTCTCTCTTTCTTCTTCTTCTGGAATCCCAATTATTCTAATGTTGTTTCGTCTTATGGTGTCACTTATCTCTCGAATTTTCCCCTCGTGGTCCAGTAGCTGTTTGTCCCTCTTTTGCTCAGCTTCTTTATTCTCTGTCATTTGGTCTTCTATATCACTAATTCTTTCTTCTGCCTCATTTATCCTAGCAGTTAGAGCCTCCATTTTTATTGCACCTCATTAATAGCTTTTTTGATTTCAACTTGGTTAGATTTTAGTTCTTTTATTTCTCCAGAAAGGGCTTTTATATCTCTCGAGAGGGTTTCTCTAATATCTTCCATGCCTTTTTCGAGCCCGGCTAGAACCTTGAGAATTGTCATTCTGAACTCTAGATCTGACATATTACCGATGTCTGTATTGATTAGGTCCCTAGCCTTCGGTACTGCCTCTTGTTCTTTTTTTTTGTGTTGAATTTTTACGTCTTGTCATTTTGGCCAGATAAGAGTAAATGAAGGCACAAGTAAAATACTAAAAGGGTGGCAACAACCCCAGGAAAATATGCTTTAACCAAATTAGAAGAGATCCAAAATCGTGAGTGGGGAGAAAGGGGATAAAAAAAGGTTCAAAAAGGAAGAAAGAAAAAAAAAAGAACAAAGAAAAGAAAAAAAAAAAAGAAAAGAAAAAAATTTTTTAAAAAAGAAAACACCTGAGAAAAATGTAAAAAAGAAAAAATATATATATTAGATAAACTAGTAAAAAATCGTCAAAAAAGAAAAAGGTAACAGTTAAAAAAAAAAAATTTACCCGAAGGCGAGAAGAAAAAAAAAAAAAATGAAAAAGAAAAAATTAAATTAACTGCAAGACTAAAAAAAATCACAGGAAAAAAGCCATGAGTTCCGTGCTTGGCTTTCTCCTCCTCTGGAATTCTGTTGCTCTCCTTGGTATTGAAACCGCACTCCTTGGTAGGTGAACTTGGTCTCGGCTGGATTTCTTGTTGATCTTCTGGGGGAGGGGCCTGTTGTAGTGATTCTCAAGTGTCTTTGCCCCAGGCGGAATTACACCGCCCTTACCCGGGGCCGGGGTGAGTAATCCGCTCGGGTTTGCTTTCAGGAGCTTTTGTTCCCTGAGCGCTTTCCGTAGAGTTCTGGAGGACGGGAATACAAATGGCGGCCTCCTGGTCTCTGGCCCGGAGGAGCCGAGAGCCCAGGGCCGCACTCCTCAGGGCGCCCTCAGAGAACAGCTCCCAGTCACTCCCGTCTGCCTGACCTCCGGCCGCGCTCCGAGCTCACCGAGCCTGCGACCGGTTCAAGGTCACCCCGAGCTGCGAGCTTACTGTCGTCTCTGTCTCTGCAGCCGGCTTTCCCGTTCCAATACCCACAAGCTCTGCGACACTCAGACACCCCCGATCCTTCTGTGACCCTGCGGGACCTGAGGCCACGCTGACCCCGCGTGGGCTTCGCCCCGGTTTAGCCTCTGGAGCGATGTCCCTCAGCGGAACAGACTTTTAAAAGTCCTGATTTTGTGCGTGGTTGCTCCGCTGCTTGCCGGGAGCCGGCCCCTCCCCCCGGGGTCTATCTTCCCGTCGCTTTGGATTCACTTCTCCGCCGGTCCTACCTTTCAGAAAGTGGTTGTTTTTCTGTTTCCAGAATTGCTGTTCTTCTTCTCTTCGATCTGCCGATGGATTTTCAGGTGTTTGCAATCTTTAGATAAGCTACCTAGCTGATCTCTGGCTAGCTGAAGCAGTCTCAGCTTGCTACTTCTCCGCCATCTTGACTCCTCCTCCCCCAGGTGATTCTTTTCATGGAGTGTTGCCTGCTTTGCATTTTCACACCTCTATCTCTCATTCCTTGAATTTCCAGAAACAGTTATATACAGGTTAGGTACACTTAATACAATACTTGGAATAGTCTGTTAGCAAACCTCTCCATCCATACCCTTCCATTTCAGATCTTGAGACTATCTATCACTCAATGCGATGGTTAAAGATAATGAAAGTTATTCCATTCAGACTTTCTGACCTGTATGGACTGTATCAGTGGGGTCCTCTGCCACTGGCTTTTGGTTAGGTTTGGCCAATGTCCATTCTCCTACCACCCCTACTGCAGCAGGAGATCAAGGTGGTCGGTGCTGTATACACTTGTACTGTCCAGCATAGTAGCCGTTAGCCACATGTGGCTACTGAGCACTTGCCATATGGCAAGCTGAAATTGAGACATGTTGTAACTGTAAAACACACACTGGATTTCAAAGACTTACAAAAAAATAATGTAAGCTATCTCATTAACAATTTTTCTATTAATTAAATGTTGAAATGACACATTGGATTAATAAAGAGCACTATTAATTTCATTTGTCTAATTTTTAAAAATGTGACCAGTACAAAAAGTAAATTTTATGTATGGGTCTCTTTCTATTTCTGTTGCACAGCGCTGGTCTGTGAAATTTTTCTCCTCCTGGGCATTTATAATCTCATTTTCCCCTTATCCCTTTAAGCCTGGGTGTGGTTATAACTCTCCTACTGCTAATTCTGAGTTTCTGCCTTATCCCTGATAAATTTCCTCATATCCTACTCATTCTACTAATCTTATAATTAGAATATTTGTAAGTATTCTTTTCTGGAACTTTTCCTAATGCTGACTGTCTCTGATTTATGATTGACTTACGATTTTTTGATTTTAAGATGTTGCAAATGAAGTAATCTGTAGTATATTCAGTAGGAGCCTTCATTTGAATTTTGATTTTGGATCCTTTCCCAGGCCAGCTCTATGTGGTAGATACTCTTGTGATGCTGGGCAGCAGTGGACTGCATCTCCCGGTCAACCCCACAAACGGAAGGGTTAACAACACATATGCTTAGAAACATTCTGTACCTACACAGCCCTTCTGTTTTTTACTTTCAGTACAATATTCAATAAATTACCTGAGACATTCAATACTTCATTATAAAATAGGCTTTGTGTTAGGTGATTTTGCCTAAATACAGGCTATTGTAAGTGTTCTGAACATGTTTAAGGCAGGCTAGTAAGCTAATGATATTCAGTAGGTAAGGTGTATTAATTATATTTTCAAATTAAAAAATTTTAATTTAGGGTGGGTTTACTAGGATGTAACCCCAAGGAGGCTCAATTTGCAGTTATTAAATAATTGCATGAAAATATTTATAATAACTTTTAACATTTCTTTAGTGCCTCCTAGAAGCAAGACATGTATTAGCTCATTAAATCCTTACAGCAGTTCTTAGAAGCCGATATTATGACCCCCCATTTTATAGTTGAGAAAGATCTGTAATTTATTTTTTTTAAAGATCTATTTTTTTATTTAGAGAGAGAGAGAGAGAGAGAGAGAGAGTGAGTATGTTAGCAGGGGAAAAGCAGAGGGAGAGGGAAAGAGAGACTGTGAAGTTGACTCCTCACTGAGTGAGGAGCCTTATGTGGGGCTCCATCTCAGGACTCTGAGATCACAACCAGAGCTGAAGCCAAGAGTCGAATGGAGGCTCAACCTACCGAGCCTCCCAGGAACCCAGAAGATCTGTAATTCTTTTTCCTATTCGGACCCTGATTGATACCATGACTATATGACATAGGCTTGTAGATGATCATGTTAACTGTGGCTTATGCCTTTGACCAGAAATTATGGATGGCAGAACATTATTGATCTACTCTCATCTGATTTCAAGATGACTGTAAAAGGTTATAGCATAAAAGCACTTTTGCTATTGTTAACATTATTAATTATATTTATTTCTTTCCACGACCTCCAATTTGGCTAGACTTATACCCTCAATGGAATTAAAGATTTATAGAAAGCCAATAACCCAAATATTTTTTAAATACTTAAAACCTCCTTTGGTATTTATCCAATAATATCCAAAGTACTGATAAGGTCAAAAAAATGGTTTTGGAGGATAATGTAAAGATGCTAAAAATAGTTTTTTTTTTTTTTTAAAGATTTTATTTATTTATTTGACAGACAAGAGATCACAAGCAGGCAGAGAGGCCAGGAGAGAAGCAGGCTCCCTGCTGAACAGAGAATCCAATGCGGGACTCGATCCCAGGACCCTGAGATCATGACCTGAGCCGAATGCAGAGGCTTTAACCCACTGAGCCAGGCGCCCCCAAAATAGTATTATTATTAACAACAACCATAATAAATGCACTTTTGCATATGTGGCTTTTTTTCCTGCTCATTCTAATTCAGATCAGATTGGTGTGCATTGCAGTAAATAGAAAAATAGGAAGCAAAAATAAGATAGGAGGTTAGGATAAAATGAACCTATTTCTCTCTTTCTCCCTCTGCAACAATGATACCACATATTTTGTTGTACCTTTGGTAGAAGTAAGGGTTATTCGTGACTTAGCTCCCAGTAGGAGATTAGAAATTATGGTTCCAGTAGTCTCAACAACTTTCTTGTTAAAATACTTCTCAATTTTGTTCACAATAAAAATTTCCAGAGATACTTTTTTGGTTGTTTGTTTCTAGGATTACTGAATGTTTTTGTGGAGAAATACTTTTTTTTTTCCCCCAAGTTGACACTTGGAGGAGAATTTCTGGATATCAAAATACCTTTCATTTGTATAGGCTAGTCATTTTCCGGTGGTGGTCTGAGTCCTGCTGGGGTTCCATCAACTGGGAGAGGGTAGAGCAGGCAGGAGGGAGGCCACACAGGTTGGGTCCTCGCCTCTTCTCCTTGCGGCCGCCTCTTTGAGCTAGAGTAGCTCCAGTCTCACACCGAATACTTAGATGTTTGAAAAAAAAAGTTAACTTTGCTTTAAAAACCTTAAATTTCACTTCTATAAGTAAGGGCAGGCCTCCTCCTCCTCCTCCTCCTCTTCTTCCTCCTCCTTTTCACTTCAGGAAAACAACCTCTATAATTGGTAGGGCAGAAGCAATTTTCTCATTTATAAATGAGGAAACTTAGATTTGGAAAGTTTATGTGAGATTGTCTAAGGTCACAGAAAAAGACGAAGTAACTGTTGTGGGACCTGGCTCCCCGTCTCTGATCTTCTGTTCTGGACAATTTGTCCCGCTTTGGACAGTTCGCTGCAGTGCCACTTTTGGGTGGATCCTGATCAGTGTGAAACAGGGCAAGCCAGCGGGAATGGAATTTATTTAGATAAAGATGTTTCCAAATGCTACTAAAGCAATTGGTCTAACACAAACACAATTAAGCTTATGCTGTAAAGCTTTGGATAGCCTGTTCAAGGTGTCTGCTGTATTAGATCATCCCCTTCTAAAATGTTCTTGTGCCTTCCAGAACAAACTCTTTGCCTTGGTAGTAGGCACCAGCCACAGACATAATCACTTCTGATTGCATTAGAGATGCAGTTAAGTCTGGCAGAGAGTTCCAACCATGGGGAGCTCTTCCTTCTAGCTGGGGAATGGCTAATTCAATCAGACGTCCTCTCTCCCGGAGTTTGAACAATGAGACAGAGCTGGTGGCGGGAAGGTTCACAGAGATAAAAGTAGTAAGAGGAAAGCTGGGAGTGGAGGAGAGAAGTGTGCAAGTTGATCCACTGAGTAGGGGTGCTGAGAAGCTGAGTCACTTTTCGAGACACGGAGTGGTGCCACCAGAACCTCAGCGGTCCTTTTTTCCCATCTCTGTGTTCAGGGACAGCACATTTGCAGCTTGAAAGGCCCTGAAGGGAATTTTTTTTTACCCAAAAGAAACCAGCAAAAGCTTCAAAGTAAGGCTCCTCATACAGAGCCTACTGGTAAACATTTCCCAGCCCGGCATTGTGAGAGCACTTGAGGAGCCAGGAATGGTTGTCTCCCAGGAGGGAGCGACTCCTGAAGTTCCTGTCCAATTGCCAGACCCCTACTGGGTGCTTCCAGGCTGACGAACCTCTGTGAGCTGTGTGGAAAGTGAATTGTTCCCTTAGTGGACATTAGCTCCTTTACCTCTGTATCCTAATTTTCCATTTAAGGTAGTACAGTAGCTTTCATTTTTTTTTTTTTTTAATTTGAAAGATTTTATTTATTTATTTGACAGAGATCACAGGGAGGTGGAGAGGCAGGCAGAGAGAGAGAGAGGAGGCAACAGGCTCCTTGCTGAGCAGAGAACCCTATGCGGGGCTCGATCCCAGGACCCTGGGATGATGACCTGAGCCGAAGGCAGGCACTTAACTGACTGAGCCACCCAGGCGCCCCGCTCTCAATTTTTACAGCGTGCAAGAGCTAACTCGTCTTCGTGGTGCCAAGCAGCTGCTTTAGCTCAGAGTCACACCTCTGTCTGTTGTTCTGGTATCTTTTTCACCACGCCTCCAACACTTTCTAAACTTAGTATGGATATACCTGTGTCCTGATCCTCTTAGGAAACTCGTACACTTGCCTTTGTCAAGCATACAAATCAGCAGGGCTTTGTTTTCGAACGGTCAGAGTTAGCAAGCTTCTTGCTGTGTTTATTTGCGCTATATGAAATAGCTTGCAGCATGCCAATGCATTTCTTGGCTTCTCTGCTGACGATCATTGTAATAGGAAAGAATTACCGAACCTGCGTTGGGGCATTAAGGATCTCATTTCTCATTATGAAAGCTGCGCCCATTGGGCTCCAGTGCTGGTGTTCTCCACTGCAAGCGCTCCTTCCTTCTCTCCCACTTTTGTTCCTCTCTTGCTCTAGGAGGCCTTCCCAATAAAATGCAGTAATCTCTATTCATGCCTTTTCTCTGTCTCTCTGTTGTATCCCTATCACCCTTTTCAGATTTATATTTAGGTGGTTTTTTTTTTTTTTTTAAAGTATTTTTTTTTTTTAAGATTTTATTTATTTATTTGTAAGAGAGAGTGAGAGTGAGCACAGGCAGACAAAGTGGAAGGCAGAGTCAGAGGGAGAAGCAGGCTCCCTGCAGAGCAAGGAGCCCGATGTGGGACTCGATCCCAGGATGCTGGGATCATGACCTGAGCCGAAGGCAGCTGCTTAACCAACTGAGCCACCCAGGCGTCCCTAGGTGGTTCTTCTTGGTTTCCTGTTTCTGTGAGTTGCTGTTAGTACAGTTAAAGGATAAATTCCTTGGTGATGGAGAAGTTGCTTCTTTCTCTTGTTGCTTCCTACACCTAATACCCAATTTGTAGTTATTAAATAATTACATGAAAATATATTTTAGCATTTCTTTCATGCCTCATGTATGCAAGACATGTAACCTGTATTAGCTCATTAAATCCTTACAGCAGTTCTTAGAAGCTAATATTCAATCCCCATTTTATAGGTGAAGACATTGAAATTAAGGATAGTTAAGTAATTGCTGAGGGTACTCTAATGATACTCTTGGATATGAGTTACTATTCCTCCAGACTCTGGGAGAGGATTTTTCGTTTGTTTTCTCCAGTTCTCTTTAAATAAGGCTATTTCTTCTCCACGCTCTCCCATGTGAGAAAGGGGTAATTGGGATAGGAGTCTGCAGAGTGTTGGGTTCCAAGTGACCTTATTCCCTGATCAAGCCTCTGTTGTTTTTTCCCTTTTCCAGACTGGATGACACTTTGTCAGTACTGGCTTTAGACTGGGACAAGTAGGACTCTGGCTCTAGGACCTATACCTCAGTAGGCCCAACAAGTGAAGGGTGCTTTTTGCTAAGTTTCCCCTTCTGGGGCCACCCCCCTGCCAGGGTCCTCAGTGCCATCTAAGTGGAGCACCCTGGGGGCTATCCTGGAATCCATTTGGGCACTTGTCCCATTCAGCCTTCCGGGGGCACTTTTTGACCCTCTCTGTCAACGTGGGTTCAGTCAAGGAGCAGTAGGACTCCAGCCTATGAAGTTCTCCCAGGGCCCCATGACTGGCTTGGTCCCAGAAAGGTAGTTTGAGGGGGAAATGGCTCTGACTAGCTGCCATAGTATTTTTTTCATGGAATTGTCCAGGTGGTGCTCACAGGCTGATTTTGGGTGACTTTCATGTGAAACACAGAATGAAGAACATTTACATGCATTTCCTAGACAGTAAATAAACACCAAAGTACCTCCTCTCTGCCTATTATTATAAGTTTTCATTGTTAAATCACAATACCTCACATGAGGCTAAGAATTTCATTATGTGTGTGTGTGTGTGTATATATATATATATATATATATATATTTTTTTTTTTTTTTTTTTTTAAGAGGGAGAGGGAACAGGGGAGGGACAGAGGGAGAGAAAGAATCTTATGCAGATTCCATGCCCAGGACAGAGCCCACCATGGGGCTCAGTCCCACAACCCTAAGATCATGACCTGAGCCAAAATCAAGTTGAAGTGTCCAACACTTAACCTTGACTGAACCTAGGTGCCCCTCATAATGTATTTTTATTATTATTATTATTTTTTAAAGATTTTATTTATTTGACAGAGAGAAATCACAAGTAGTCGGAGAGGCAGGCAGAGAGAGAGAGAGAGAGAGGAGGAAGCAGGCTCCCTGCTAAGCAGAGAGCCCGATGTGGGGCTCAATCCCAGGACCCTGAGATCATGACCTGAGCCGAAGGCAGCGGCTTAACCCACTGAGCCACCCAGGCGCCCTCATAATGTATTTTTAAATACAACTTTATTATTATTACTATTTTTAAAGATTTTATTTATTTATTTACTTGTCAGAGAGAGAGAGTGAGAGAGTGCACAACAGGCAGAGTGGCAGGGGGAGGTGGAGAGAGAAGCAGGCTCCCTGGGGAGCCCAATATGGGACTCGATCCTAGGACCCTGGGATCATGACCTGAGCCGAAGGCAGAGGCTTAACTGACTGAGGCACCCAGGTGCTCCTGAATACAATTTTAGATAGGCAAAACACCACAAAAAATATTTGCCTGGGGCCATACACACTGTAGACAAAAACTTGTCCTTTAGGGTAGGTGACATGGTTCTCCCCAATATTCTTGATAGAATCTTCTTTGTTCTTTTGGCCTCAGCTTTTGAATTCCAGAAATTTGGCTCTTAGTAGTAAAAGGCTTTGGCTTTTAAAAATATGGTTTCTTGGGTGCCTGGTGGTGTAGTTGGTTAAGCAACTGCCTTTGGCTCAGTTCATGATCCTGGAGTCCTGAGATTGAGTCCCACATTGGGCTCCCTGCTCAGCGGGAAGTCTGTTTCTCTCTCTGACCCTCCCCTCTTATGCTCTCTCTCTCATTCTCTCTCTCTCTCAAATAAATAAATAAAATCTTAAAAAAAAAGAAAAAGAATAATGTTCCTTTCTTTAAAAAAATAAAAGAATATGATTTCTGGAGAGGAGGAAGGAATTAAGAAAAGGAATACTGGGAGGCAAAAATCTCACAGTAAAATGTATCACATTATTGAATTACAAGATTCTTATCAGTCTGCTATGATTACAAAGCCTGTGTTCCTTACCCCTCATGACATGGACACAAACTTTATTCTGGATCTCCACCAATTTCCCCTCTGGTAACCACCAGTTTGTTCCCTGTATTTAAGTCTATTTTTTGGTCTCCTTTTTCTTTGTTTTGGTTCTCAAATTTCAGATATAAATGAAATCATATGGTATTTGTCTTTCTCTCACTTACTTATTTTGCTTGGCATTATACCCCATAGGTCCCTCTATGTTGTTGCAAGTTGCAAGATTTCATTCTTTTTTGTGGCTGAGTAATATTCCATTGCATATATATGCTACATCTTCTTTATCTATTTATTTATGGATGGACACTTGGGTTCCTTCTGTATCTTGGCTATTGTAAACAATGCTGCAATGAACATAAGGTGCATATGTCTCTTTTTTTTTTTTAAAGATTTTATTTATTAATTTGACAGAGAGAAATCACAAGTAGATGGAGAGGCAGCCAGAGAGAGAGAGAGAGAGAGGGAAGCAGGCTCTCCGCCAAGCAGAGAGCCCGATGCGGGACTCGATCCCAGGACTCTGAGATCATGACCTGAGCCGAAGGCAGCGGCTTAACCCACTGAGCCACCCAGGCGCCCCTGCATATGTCTCTTTTGAATTAGTGTTTTCATTTTCTTGGAGTAAATACCCAATTACTGATTTTATGGTAATTTTATTCTTAATTTTTTGAGGAACCTCCATACAGTTTTCCATAGTGGCTGCATTAATCTACATTCCTACAAACAATGCATCAGGGTTCCTTTTTCTCCATAGCCTAGCCAACACTTATTATTTCTTGTCTTGAGTTTAGCCCTTCTGACAGGTGTTAAGTGAATTTCATTGTGGCTTTAATTTCATTTCCCTAATGATTAGTAATATTGAGCATCTTTTCAGATGTCTGTTGGTCATCTATATGTTTTTCCTTGAAAAAATGTTTTTTAGGTCTTTTGCCAATTTTTTAAAAAAGATTTTATTTATTTATTTGACAGAGAGATCACAAGGAGGCAGAGAGGCAGGTGGTGGTGGGGGAGCAGGCTCCCCACTGAGCAGAGAGCCCAATGTGGGGCTCAATCCCAGGATGCTGGGATCATGACCTGAGCCAAAGGCAAAGGCTTTAACCAACTGAGCCACCCGGGCACCCCCTTTTGCCAATTTTTAATCAGATTATTATTGTTAATATTATTATCTTGGAGCTGAGTTGTATGTTTTTTATATATTTGGGATATTAATCCCTTAGTGATATATCACTTGTGATTATAGTCTCCCATTCATTAGGTTTTGTTTTGGTTTTGTTGTTTCCTTTGCTGTGTAAAACCTTTTTATTTTCGCATGGTCCCCATAGTTTAATTTTGGTTTTGTTTCCTTTGCCTGAAGAGACATATCTAGAAAAATTTTAGGATTATTTGTTCTAATTCTGTGAAAAATGTTGTTGGTATTTTGATAGGGTTTGCATTAAATCTTAGATTGCTTTGGGTTAGTATGGGCATTTTAACAATATTCGTTCTTCCAGTCTATGAGCATGGAATATCTTTCCTGTTGTTTGTGTCATCTTCAGTGTTTTTCATCAGTGTTTTCTAGTTTTTGAAGTATAGGTCTTTCACCTCCTTGGTTAAGTTTATTTCTAGGTATTTTATTGTTTTGGGTGCAATTGTAAATGGAATTGTTTTCTTATTTTCTCTTTCTCCTGCTTCATTATTATTGTATAGAAATGCACCGATTTCTGTACATTGATTTTGTATCCTGCAACCTTATTGAATTCATTTATTATTTCTAATAGCTTTTTGGTGGAGTCTGAGAGTTTTTATATATAGTATCATGTCATCTGCAAGTCGTGAAAGTTTTGCTTTTTCCTTACAAGTTAGAATGACTTTTATTTCTTTTTGTGGTCTGATTGCTGTGGCTTGGACTTCCACAACCATGTTGAATAAAAGTAGTGAGAGTGGACATTCCTTTTTTTTTTTTCTTTAAAGATTTTATTTGTTTGAAAGAAAGAGAGAGAGAGAGCAACAGCAGGGGGAGGGGCCAAAGAGGAGAGAGAATCCCAAGCTGACTGACTCTCACCTGAGATAAGCTGACCTGATTTGAGACTTGTTCTCACTATCCCACCATCATGACCTAAGCTGAAATCAAAAGTCAGACGCTCAACCAACTGACCCAGCCAGGTGTGCCGTGAGAGTGGACATTCTTGTCTGGTTCCTGATCTTAGAGGAAAGGCTCCCAGTTTTTCACCATTGAGTATAGTGTTAGCTGCAGGTTTTTCACGTATGGCCTTTATTGTGTGGAGGTATGTTCCGTATGAGCCTATTTTGTTGAGAGTTTTTATTATGAATGAATGTTGTACTTTGTCATATGCTTTTTCTACATCTATCAAGATGATCAGATTTTTTTTTCTTTCTCTTGTTAATGTGCTGTATCATGTTGATTGATTTGATTGATTTGTGAATATTGAACCACCCTTGCCTCCTTGGAATAAATCTCACTTGATCGTGGTGAATGGTTTTTTAACATATTGTTGGATTTGGTTTGCTAATATTTTGTTGAGAATTTTTGCATCGTGTTTATCAGTGATACTGGCCAGTAGTTCTCTTTTGTAGGTCTTTATCTGGTTTTGGTATGACAGTAATGCTGGCCTTGTAGAATGAATTTGAAACCTTTCCTTCCTCTTCTATTTTTTTGAATAGTTTGAGAAGAATAAGTATAAGTAAGTAAGTATAAGTATTAACTCTTCTTTAAATGTTTAATAGAGTTCACCCTTGAAGTCTTGGACTTTTGTTTGTTGAGAATCTTGATTACTGGTTCAATTTCATTGCTAGTAATCAGTCTATTCAATTTTTTGTTCTTTCTTTCTGATTTAGTTTTGGGAGGCGATATGTTTCTAGGAATTTATCAACTTTTTCTAGGATAATTTGTTAAGTTTATAATTTTTAATAAAATTCTCTTATAATCCTTTGTATTCCTGTGATGTCAGTTTTTATTTCTTCTCCTTCATTTCTGATTTTATTTGAGTCCCAAAAGGAATGAAGTAAAAGGTAGTTTTCATCAATTGTTTGTGTTCTTTGTAAGCACGATTCTAGCTTACGAGCACCTCCCTTCAGTCATCTTACCAACTCCACACTGAGCCGCATGCAGCAGGTACTCAATGTTGCTCCATGGTGAATGAGCAAATTCATTGAGAAGGGTGAGTCATTCATTTGAGCAAGTGGGAAAGCTTATGCCTAGAGAGAGAATTTCTTAGCAGTAATCGAAGATTATATGAAACGACAAGAAAGTCCTATTCATCTACCATTTTGTGGAAGTTCAGGGGAAAGGAAAGCCTGTGAAATAACACTATGGGGAAGTAAGCAGCAAAATCCAAACTACAGAGAACTCTGTAGCTTGTTGAATAAATAAATTTTAAGAAGGAAAATAAAAAGGAGTGGGAACCTTGATTAAGTAACAGAAGAGACCTGTTGACCAATCACCATGTCTAGAATTTACTAGAATCTAAATTAAAGCATATTTTAAAAAATAAGTCAGTTGAAGAAATTTGAAGAGTAATCAAATGTTTTAAAATATTAAATAATCACTGTGAATTGTTAAGGTGATAATGGTATTGGGTAAAATATTTTAGAAGTACAACTGCATTATTTATAGATAAAATGATATATCTGAGATTTACTTTAATAATCTGGAGTTTGAAGCACTGAATATGTTAGAGATAATACCAGGAGTAATTGGCGTGGCAGAGTAGTGTTTGCACAGAAGTTTATTATGCTATTCTTTTTTCTTTTTTTTAGGTTATATCTGTTTATTTGAGAGAGAGAGCATGAGAGGGGGCAGGAGGAGGGCAGAAGAGAGGGAGCAGCAGACTCACTGATGAGCGGGGAGCCTCATTTGGGGCTTGATCTCAGGACTCTGGAATCATCCTGAGCTGAAAGCAGATGCTTAACTGACCGAGACACCCAGGTGCCCCAGAAATTTTTTATACTAACTATTCCTCGGTGTATGTTTTGCATAAACTTTCCATAATAAAAAGTAAAGATAAAATAACCAAAAAAAAAAAAAAAAAAAGGAAAGGAAAGAAAGAAAGAAAGAAAGAAAGAAAGAAAGTAAGAAAGAAAAGGAATGAAATGAAAAATAGGGAGATCTATTCAAACAATTCAATGTTATTTCCATTTAGTGATAATTAGTGTAAGGACTCTGGCCAGAACTTTTGATAAAATCTTATTACCATTCAAGTTTCTGGAAAATGACATATTATTTTCAAATATAAAAATTTAAAAAATAACACTATGTTTGCCATCATTCTTACAGATTTTTTTTTTCAAATTGAACTAGCTGATAAAACTGTACATTTCTTACACTCATGTCTAAAAGTACATCAAAAAAGAAGACTATTGAGGGGCACCTGGGTGGCTCAGTGGCTTAAGCCTCTGCCTTCAGCTCAGGTCATAGTCTCAGGGTCCTGGGATCAAGCCCTGCATCAGGTTCTCTGCTCAGCAAGGAGCCTGCTTCCCCCTCTCTCTCTGCATGCCTCTCTGCCTACTTGTGATCTCTCTCTCTCTGTCAAATAAATAAATAAAATCTTTAAAAAAGAAAAAGAAAACTATTAGGACTTTTAAACTCATATTAATATTAAATGAATAAAGGAAATAAACTTGAAAAATTGTACTTTGTGGAAGCAGATAAATGTAAATCTTCTGTTGAGGAGACATTGGTTCCATTAGGTTTTCCATGCTCCCTCTCTACCTCTCCCTTGCTGCTGAAACCATGCCCCACACCTCTCCTTTGACCCGGGAGCCTCCTGATTGCAGCAAGAGTTGCAGATGGTGAAGCTTCTCGCCTCTGATCAATTCCTTGGCTTGTGACCACAAACCTTGTATGTGGATTTTAGCTATTATTTGTGACTCTGGCTATTAGTTGTGACCACTGGAGAATTACTTCTTCTTGTGTCCTGTCTTGTGTTATTCCCCGCTTTGTATCATTTCCATGGCTTTGTTCTTTAGCTTGGCCCAGGATACCACCCAAGATTTTCTCAAGGACAGAGGGTAAGGACCTGAGGCTAAGGCAAAAAATTGAGGTCCCAACCCTATTAAAACATTTTATGAACTTGGTATATCACCTAACCTCTGTCTTAAGTTTTTTTTATCTTAAAATTGGATGTAATAATAACTATTCGTCCTGGTTGCTATGGGGCATAATGATATAATTGATTCAAAGGCCAAAAATGGGTGGGGTAGATTCTCATACCAAAACATGCTTTATAAAATCCCGACATGGCACATGGATTTACTATTGAGGGAAAAAAAAAAAAAACCACCAGAAAAATCCCCTATGATAATTTCCTGTAGTTTTAAGGAAAATAAGGGTACCCTTATAGGTTAATTATCTTGCTGAGAGGAAATAAATTATAGATCCCTAAGGCACACATGGTTTTGCCCAGATTAGGAGACTACCTGCATTCTTAAGAAAGATAAATTATATGATGTTAATAATTATGAATCGTAATTAAAATTGAATTTTGCTAGAGGACCCTGGTAGAATGTTGGTCTTTTAGAAATGAATTTCTTCCTGAAACCATAGGAAATTAATAAAGATAGGTAGGAGAGGAGCTAGAAGTTATAAATATTTAACTGAAAATATTTATTGCTTTTTGTTTCCATTAATGTTATATAAATTTGATGAAAGTGATTATTTTTGTTGAATTTAGTTTATCTGCATACTAATAGAAGGCAGAATCTTATTCAGTGATTACATAAGTGGCAAATTTTAACTGCTGAATTATCTTTTTTATAGTATCTGTACCATATCCTTTATTTCATGTTGTATGGAGAAAACGTAAAATGCTACTACTTTTTTTTAAATAAAGATTTTATTTGTGTATGTATATATATATGTACTTAGAGCACGAGCAAGGGGAGGGACAGGGAGGTGAGAGAGAATCCCAAGCAGACTCCAGGCTGAATGCAGAGCATGATGTGGGGCTCGATCTCACAACACGGAGGTGATAACCTGAGCCGAAATCAAGAGTCAGGCGCTCAACCAACTGAGCCACCCAGGTGTCCCTCAAACTCTATTACTTTTAAATACTGAGCTTTTTCTTATATATGTGGTATAAACCTCTTCATACAAAATTCCTTAAGTAAGATCTGTAAGTCTCAAGTTTACATTTAAGTTTACATTCAATTTTTTTCCAAAAATACTTCCTTAATTTGTATGATACTCATGCACTAGTTCTCAAATTTTTCTACCAAGGTACCACACTCCAATATACATACACAAACATATAGGTGGTGCCCTTCTCTCAGGCTTTAGTTTTCTATTGCTGGAGGTGGAAGCCAAGGAGCCAAGGTGACTGTGAGAGTGCTGATGTTTGTCTAGGTGGGCTCTCCTGCAGGGTCGACTCTGAATCTACACTTGCCGTGGCTGTCACTCAAGGCTAATAACAGTGCCTGAGGCCTCACCATTACTGTCACGTTTTAGGCAAGAGAAAAAGTGGGTCTTGGGTTGAGTGCTGAGCAAAGAAAAATTGAAAAACAAAAAACAAAAAACAAAACCAACAACAACAAACAAAAAAGGAGCGTTACCAGGTGGCACTGAAATAGTATCATGCTTTGTACCCTTCATAGGATTTTTGTTGCTACCAAAATTCTGTAATTATGCTGTTGTAGCTAGTGAAGATCTTTTGTAAGATGTCCAAATGTACTGTGTGTAAATGAAGTATTTATGATCAGCACATTTGGGGATGTTTTCCTTACAAAATACTTTCAGGACCTTCATGAAACAGTGATTGTCAAAACCACTTTCGTGTGTGTTTTGAAGCACATATAGTACCCATCACTATCTAAGATGTCCTTTTAGTTGTTGCTTTTGGTGTTGTTCCTTGTGTGTTTGTCTCTTTCTCTCTCTCCACTAGAATATAAATTCCAAGACCACAGAGACTCTTATTTACTGCTGGATGGCCAGTGCCTAAAACAGGGCCTAGTTCAATAAATATTTGCCAAGTGACTCCTATTAGGGTAATTACATATTTTTGCTGAATGTTAGAGTAGGGTAGGTACCACCTGTAATACAGATAGAAGCACAAGGTTAACTCAAAAGCCGTGCACTCATGCTCTATTTAAAAAAGAAGACTCTTGGTGAACTATGGGAGTGCACTCACGACAGTTTTGAGAAAAAGTTCTTTTTCATGATATATGTTTATGAAAGGCAAATACAGAGCTTGGAAATTTTTGCATTAGATGAAAGGTGAGAAGAACAGGTATTTGGAAGAAAGAAATATTTGACATGACTGGATACCCACATTCAGATATACAGGGAGAAGGGGAGAGTGTAAGGAGGAGGAGGGAAGCAGGAAAGAAGGATTGACTCTTAGTGAGAGCTGGCATGAGGGAAACAATGGAAGAGTGATTTCTAGAAGCACCGTGATAGACAATGTTGACAATCTAGGCAAGGAATTTAATATTTATTTTGAAGGTAGTACAAAGTCAAAGGGGAATTTTAGATATGTAAAATCATTACAGCATAGCATTACATTGTAGATAATATAAACATGTGGTACGAAATTGTGATGATCATCACAGAAGGTATGTTTTTTATAAGTAAGAAAACCATTATGCTATGAAGTTAGATTATTATTTCAATCCAGGTATACTATTGGAAATGGAAAAAAATTGCTTCCACAACAAATGTGAAATAGCTGTGTTGGGGAAAACCACAAGTATTAAATCCAGGAAACAGAAATCAGCTCCTTTGATATTTGTAATGAAACATATAACTTTTTTTCTTACCTTTTTTCCAATCTTAATAAATCTTTAACTTCTCTTTAAGATATATTTTTTTTCACATTGACTTTCCTTTGCAAGTTTTCAATTCATGCATAAGTCCAAAAGTGTCTGAATTAGGTTTCTCTGGGGGATGATTTAAGAAAAGGAATCAAATATAACTGTTTTTTGGCAGTGTACTATTTTGCCCTCTGATAGATTTGTATTATTCCCTTTTTATATTGAATTTCTTTTTAGCTCAGTGAGTGGGTATAAAATCTAAACCAAGAAATAAAATCTTAGAGCAGTAGAGTGTGCACATTATAAATATAATTGTTTACGGTGAACCAATGGACTTTTGATCACTTAAGATTTTTCTATATTCATCAATGAACTAAGAGTATTTAATACCTAGCCGCGTATGAGGCTTTGCATATATCATTTCTGGTCTTCACAGCGAGTGTGTAAGGCAGTATCCAGGCCTTAATTTTGGCTCTCTCCTCTCTTCTCCGTTAGTGTTGGGATAAACTGTGGGTCATGTCAACACCTTTTAAATTATTATAACATTAGACTATAAGACTCTGTTGCACTATTCAGCTTCCGAACTGTATGCTGTAAACGTAAAATATTAATAACTTATCATTGATTTAGTTATGTATATCATGCATTGTGCTAAGAGCGTGACATAAATTATCTATAGAATCCTCCCTACAGTCCTGTGTGATGAAGGCAAGTGATTCTCACAAGTTCACATCCAGCTGGGTCCGGAAGCTTTTCCACCTTCAGGTTCACACTCTGAGTACTAGGATAGATTGCCTTCCGTCATAGCTGTTGTTCCACTTGATTTCCTTGCTAAAGGTTCTTTCTGTCTGGAATCTTATAATGGCAGCTGAGTCATCATCTCCTGTGAGCCCTTCATGTAATGGAGGAAAAAAATAGCAGCCTGGAGAGGTTAAACGACTGGCCAGGTGTCACCGGCAGACAGCTCTCAGAACGAAATGGAGGTTTCCTCGTGCCATATCCTGGTTTCTTCCGTCTCTCCAGTATTTTGCTGATGCTTTTAAAATTAATTGGAGGTAATGAAATGCTTAGGTTTATCATTTTTTCTTGAAATGACTAATCAATATTTGAAGACTATTAAATGGGGTCAACGTGCCCCAATTCTGCATTCCAATCACAGAGGCATAGATTCAACCTGCAGCTTGAAGCCAGGCAGTCAACCTCAGGGCTGGGTCTCTGCCTCCAAAGGGAAGAAAGTGCAAGAAAATTATCAACATCAGAAAACATGTACAATATTTAACTACATTTCGAAGATAGGGTAAGGGATCAGTACTGTGGTGTTTCAAATTCCTGGACTGCTTCCCTTTAAGGCTTTATCACTTGCTTCTGAATTAAACAACTATTAAATGACCCTTATTGACAAGAGTGGCCAACCCACTGAAGCAGGACTTTGTAAAGGGAATTAATGGCTATGTAGATACAGGAAGTACTGTACACTTGCAAGCATTCACTGTCATTACCTTAGGCTTTCTTTCTTTCTTTTTTTTTAAAAATTAATTAATTTTTTTTTATTGTTGTGTGTGTGTTGTTTTTTTTTTTAATTGAAGGTCCCTTACTGGTCCTGCTTCCACGGGTGGCCAAGACCAGGGGAAAAAAGGGGAGGGGAACCAGGCCGCGCAAGGAGGGGTCATCTCCACAACATTCCATTTATACACAGAACTAAACAGACAAGCACGGAGTCACTATTGCGGTTAGAAGTTGGCAGCATGGGAAAAGGGAGGAACAGGTGGGGAATTGGGGTGTCGTTAAAAAAAATACAGCCCCCCCCCCAAACTGGGGTGCCTGGGGGGAACTTGGTCTGCTTCAACCCAAGAGGAATCAGAAGATCAAAAGCGGTTTGGGAAGGCCAGAACCGTCAGGGAATAGAGGGAAGAGGAAGGTCCAGGGGGTGAGGGGGGCTGTTTGGCAACTGGGGTGAAGCGATTGCCCTCCCCCTGCTGGGATCCCCCCAGCCCCTCCGGTCTGGCAGGAAGGGGGCAGCCTGCAACCCCCATGGGCAGGGTCTGGGGCTGCCAGATGCTCCAGGCAGGGGGCTGGAGGGGGCTCACAAAGGCTTGCCCTCCAGGGAGATGACGGCACTGCCCCCCAGTTTCTCTGCCAGGGTGCAGCGGTCCTTGACCTCCTCGTAGCAGTTTGCTTGTAATTCATGCTTGATTCCTGTCAGCTTTTTCTTGATGGCATCCTTGGAGCTGGCATAAATCATTTTGCTCTTGAGGGGTGCAGACTCAGGTGCCCAGAAGATAAACACCAGGTCCTCCTCCTTGCTCTCCTTGGTCTCATAGGTTGCGTCGTAGAGGGCATAGCGGCAGTCCTTGTCTGGCAGCATCTTGACAAAGGTAGCGTAGGGGTCATCTACAGTCTGGCCCACATCACCCACCAGGATCTCCTTGCCCTCCTCCAAGATGATGTTCTTCTTGTCCTCGCTCAGGCAGAAGAGCACCGCCTTCTTGCGCTTCTTCACTTCCTCTGGTGTCGAGGACTTGCGCACCTTCATGTCATTGAACACTTTGATGACGCCATCAGAGACCGCCACGCCGGAGGCCATGTTTCCGGAAGCGAAAAGGAGATAGCAAGGAGAGTCAGGAGAGATGAGAGCCGCTGCAGCTGCTGCCGGGATCCGACTGCATTAATTTTTTTTTTTTTAAAGTAAGCTCTATGCCCAGTGTAGGGCTTCAGCTCACAACCCTGAGATCAAGAGTCACGTGCTCCACTGACAGCCAGCCAGACCCCCCCCCCACACACACACACATACACGTAGACTACTTTCACAGCTGCGTGCTCTACATGTACAAAGATGCAAAAGCAAAACAAAACGTTGGACAAATGTTTCAAGTAATATTTTGTGTAGACATTGGATTAATGTCTTATATTAGATATGTTAGTTGGTAAAATGCTTTCCTAAAAATGTTTTGAAGACAGAATTAAGCAGGAACTTCAAGAAAGATAACTCAGGAGGATGTTTATCAGTAATTCCTAGGAAGTATCACTATCATCCTATTTCTATCTCATTGAGGCGTATTTTTTAAATTTTGTTTTAACTCAAATTAAGAAAACATTCTTCTAGTAGCCAAGAATATAGAAAACATAGAACAGAGTCAGATGTCCCAGCAAGGGACAAACGGTGTGTGACACACAGAGAAGGCTCAGCAAAGACAGGTGGAAGAAGTTAATTCACGCCCAATTTGAAAAGAGAGTTTTCTTGTAGCCATGCTTAAAGTATGATTTTTCACGAATTCTTTGGCTAGGATGACCAGGAAATTGAAATCAGACATGCTTTGCAAAGCTTTCCTCTTCTTTTCTGTTTTCTTTCCTTTTCTTTTTTCTTTTCTTTCCCCTTCCATCTTCTCCCCTCTCCTCGCCTCTCCTCTCGTCCCTACCCCGCCCTCCCCTTGTTCCTTCCCTTCCCTCCCCCTCCCCTCCTCCTCCTCCTCCTCCTCCTCCTTCTTCTTCTTCTTCTTCAACTTATGTAAACCTAAATGACAGTAAATAAAATTCTTGTTTCCTACCCTGGGTTTAATCCTCTTCAGCCAAACTCTTGGCTTTCTGTTGGCATGGTAAAAGAGCACTTGCAGGAAAGGTAAGAGGTAGACCCCTGTTCTGATTCTTGGTTATTCAGATAAAGATTTTGATGTCTAAAGTGGCAACCTGAGGTTGACAACAGCTCAAACATAATTTATATCTATCTGGATGTGCTCACATTATAAACACAAACATTTTATATACAAATAGTTTAAAATTTATGAACATAGGAAAAGATACAAGGGCCCCTTATTCATTTCATTACACTGGCATGAGATCTTTAATCTCCTAATATTGCCTCATCTTACCTCTGTCTTTCTTATTTTCATCTTCACTTGAACATTTACACTATTTCTTGTAATGGTTGTTAAAGTTATGGCTCGACTCTGGTTTGTCTTCAATATTTTGTGTATTTTATTTATTTATTTATTTATTTATTTAAAAAATTATTTTTATGAACACAAATGTATTATTTGCCCCAGGGGTACAGGTCTGTGAATCATCAGGCTTGCACATTTCACTGAACCTACCATAGCACATACCTCCCCCAAAGTCATAACCCAACCACTCTGTCCCTATCCCCCTACCTCAGCAATGCTCAGTTGTTTTGTGAGATTAAGATTCTCTTATGGTTTGTCTCCCTCCTGATTCTACCTTGTTATAATTTTTTCTTTCCCTGCCCCTCACAACCCCCCGCCCTGCCTCCCAAATTTCTCATATCGGAGAGATCATATGATAATTATCTTTCTCTGATTGACTTATTTTGCTCAGCATAATACCCTCTAGTTGTCATTGCAAATGGCAAGATTTCATTTCTTTTGATGGCTGAATAGTATTTCATTATATATAGATATATAGATATATAATCTTTATATCTATATATCTATATCTATATCTATATCTATATCTATATAATCTTTATATATAAATCATCTTTATCCATTCATCTGTTATGTACATCTAGGTTCTTTCCATAGTTTGGCTATTATGGACATTGCTGCTATAAACATTTGGGTGTACATGCCCCTTCGGATCACTACATTTGTACCTTTAGGGTAAATACCCAGAAGTGTGATTGCTGGGTTGTAGGTTAGCTCTATTTTCAACTTTCTGAGGAACCTTCATGGTGTTTTCCAGAGTGGCTGCACCAGCTTGCATTCCCACCAACAGTGGAGGAGGGTTCCCCTTTCTACGCATCCTCACCAACATCTGTTGTTTCCTGACTTGTTAATTGTAGCCATTCTGACTGATGTGAGGTGGTATCTCACTGTGGTTTTGATTTGTATTTCCCTGATGCCGAGTGGTGTGGAGCAATCTATCATGTGTCTGTTGGCCATCTGGATGTCTTCTTTGCAGAAATGTCTGTTCATGTCTTCTGCCTATTTCTTGATTGAATTGTTTGTTCTTTGGGTGTTGAGTTTGGTAACTTCTTTATAGATTTTGGATACTAGCCCTTTATGTAATGAGTCATTTGCAAATATCTTCTCCCATTCTGTCAGTTGTCTTTTTTTTTTTTTTACTCTTTCCTTTGCTGTGCAAAAGCTTTAGATCTTGATGAAGTCCCAGTAGTTCCTTTTGTCCTTCCCTTGCCTGGCAATGTTTCTAGGAAGAAGTTGCTGTGGCTGAGGTCAAAGAAGTTGCTGCCTGTGTTCTCCTCAAGGATTTTGATGGATTCCTGTCTCACATTGAGGTCTTTCATCCATTTTGAGTCTATGTTTGTGTGTGGCATAAGGAAATCGTTCAGTTTCATTCTTCTGCATGTGGCTGTCCAATATTCCCAACACCATTTGTTGAAGAGACTGTCTTTTTTCCATTGGATATTCTTTCCTGCTTAGCCAAAGATTAGTTGACCATAGAGTTGAGGATCCATTTCTGAGCTCTCTACTCTGTTCCATTGATCTATGTGTCTGTTTTTGTGCCAGTGCCATACTGTCTTGATGATGACAGCTTTGTAATAGAGCTTGAAGTCTGGAATTGTGATGCCATCAGGTATGGTTTTCTTTTTCAACATACCTCTGGCTATTTGGGGTCTTTTCTGGTTCCATATGGATTATAGGGTTATTTGTTCCATTTCTTTGAAAAAAAAAAAACTCATGGTATTTTGATCAGAATTGCATTAAATGTGTAGGTTGCTTTAGGTAGCGTAGACATTTTCACAATATTTGTTCTTCAAATCCAGGAGCATGGAACATTTTTCCATTTCTTTGTGTCTTCCTCAATTTCTTTCATGAGTACTTTATAGTTTTCTGAGTTCATATTCTTTGCCTCTTTGTTTAGGTTTATTCCTAGGTATCTTATGGTTTTGGATGCAATTGCAAATGGGACTGACTCCTTAATTTCTCTTTCTTCTGTTTTGCTGTTGTTGTATAGAAATGCAACGGATTTCTCTGCATTGATTTTATATCCTGATACTTTACTGAATTCCTGTATGAGTTCTAGCAGATTTGGAGTGGAGTCTTTAAGGTTTTCCACATAAAGTATCATATCATCTGCAAAGAGTGAGAATTTGACTTCTTCTTTTCTGATTCAGATGCCTTTTATTTCATTTTGTTGTCTGATTGCCAAGGCTAGGACTTCTAGTACTATGTTTAATAGCAGTGGTGATAGTGGACATCACTGCCATGTTCCTGACTTAGTGGAAAAGCTCTCAGTTTTTCCCTATTGAGAATGATATTCACTGTGGGTTTTTCATAGATGGCTTTGATGATATTGAGGTATGTATCCTCTATCCCTACACCGTGAAGAGTTTTGATCAGAAAAGGATGCTGTACTTTTTGTCAGATGCTTTTTCTGCATCTATTGAGAGTATTATATGGTTCTTGTTCTTTCTTTTATTAATGTATTGTATCACATTGACTGATTTGCAGATGGTGAACCAACCTTGCAGCCCAGGAATAAATCCCACTTGGTCGTGGTGAATAATCCTTTTAATGTACTGTTGGGTCCTGTTGGCTAGTATTTTGGTGATAATTTTTGCATCTATGTTCATCAAGGATATTGGTCTGTAAATCTCCTTTTTTTCTGGTTTTGGTATCAAGGTGATGCTGTCCTCATAAAATGTGTTTGGAAGTTTTCCCTCTATTTCTATTTTTTTGGAACAGTTTTAGGAGAATAGGTATTAATTCTTCTTTAAATGTTTGGTAGAATTCCGCTATGGAGCCATCTGGCCCTGGGTTCTTGTTTGTTGGGGGATTTTTGATGCCTGCTTCAATTTCCTTACTGGTTATGGGTCTGTTCAGGTTTTCTCTTTCTTCCTGGTTCAGTTTTGGTAGTTTATATGTCTCTAGGAATGTATCCATTTCTTCCAGATTGTCAAATTTGCTGTGTATAGTTGCTCATAATATGTTCTTATAACTGCTTGTATTTCTTTAGTGTTGGTTGTGATCTCTCCTCTTTCATTAATCATTTTATTAATTTGGGCCCTTTCTCTTTTCTTTTTGATAAGTCTGGCCAGGGGTTTATCAATCTTACTAATTCTTTCAAAGAACCAGCAGCTCCTAGTTTCGTTGATTTGTTATACTGTTCTTTTGGTTTCTATTTCCTTGATTTCTGCTCTGATCTTTATGATTTCTCTTCTGCTGGGTTTAGGCTTTCTTTGCTGTTCTTTCTCAACCTCCTTTAGGTGTAGGGTTAGGTTGTGTATTTGAGACCTTTCTTGTTTCTTGAGAAAGGGTTGGATTGCTATATACTTTCCTCTCAGGACTACCTTTCCTGTGTTCCACAGATTTTGAACAGTTGTGTTTTCATTTTCATTTGTTTCCATGAATTTTTTCAATTCTTCTTTCATTTCCTGGTTGACCCATTCATTCTTTAGTAGGGTGCTCTTTAGCCTCTGTGTATTTTAGTTCTTTCCAGCTTTCCCCTTGTGATTGAGTTCTAGCCTCAGAGCACTGTGGTCTGAAAATATGCAGGGAATGATCCCAGTCTTTGGTACTGGTTGAGACCTGATTTGTGACCCAAAATGTGATTGATTCTGGAGAACGTTCCATGTGCACTAGAAAAGAATGTGCATTCTGTTGCTTTGGGATGAAATGTTCTGAATATATCTGTGATGTCCATCTGGACCAGTGTGTCATTTAAAGTGTTTATTTCCTTGGAGGTCTTTTGCTTAGATGATCTCTCCATTTCAGTAATGGTTTGTTAAAGTTCCCTACTATTATTGTTTTATTGTCGATGTATTTCTTTGATTTTGTTTTTAATTGGTTATTAATTTGTTATTAATTGGGTTAACCAATTGGTTAATTGGTTATTAATTGTTATTAATTGGTTATATGATTGGCTGCTTCCATGTTAGGGGCATAGATATTCAAAATGTGAGAACTTTTTGTTGGATAGACCCTTTAAGTATGATATAATGTCCTTCCTCATCTCTTATTATAATCTTTGGCTTAAATCTAATTTGTCTGATATAAGGATTGCCACCCCAGCTTTCTTTTGATGTCCATTAGCATGGTAAATTGTTTTCCACCCCCTCAGTTTAAATCTGGAGGTGTCTTTGGGTCTAAAATGAGTTTCTTGTAGACAGCATATTGATGGGTTTTGTTTTTTCAATCCATTCTGATACCTTGTGTCTTTTGATTGGGGGCACTTAGCCCATTTACTTTCCAGGTAACTATTGAGAGATATGAATTTATTGCTATTATATTGCCTGTAAGGTGATTGTTACTGTACATTGTCTTTGTTTCTTTCTGGTCTATTACTTTTAGGTTCTCTCTTTGCTTAGGAGACCCCTTTCAATATTTCCTGTAGGGCTGGTTGGGTGTTTGCAAATTATTTTAATTTTTGTTTGTCCTGGAAGCTTTTTATTTCTCCTTCTATTTTCAATGACATCCTATCTGGATATAGGATTCTTGGCTGCATATTTTTTTCATTTAGTGCTCTGAATATATCATGCCTGTCTTTTCTGGCTTGCAAGTTTTCTTTGGATAAGTCTGCTGGTAATTTAATATTTCTACCATTGTATGTTACAGACCTCTTGTACAGAGTTGCTTTCAGGATTTTCTTTTTGTCACTAAGACTTATAAGTTTTACTATTAGATGATGGGGTGTGAAACTATTTTTATTGATTTTGTGGGGGATTCTCTGTGCTTCCTGTATTTTGATGCTTCTTCCCTTAGCCATATTAGGGAAATTCTCTACTATGATTTGCTCCAATATACCTTCTGCCCATGTCTTTCTTCTTCTTCTGGGATCCCAGTTATTCTAATATTGTTTCATTTTATGGTATCACTTATCTCTTGAATTCTCCCTTGTGGTCCAGTAGTTGTTTATCTCTCTTTTGCTCAGCTTCTTTGTTCTCCATCATTTGGTCTTCTGTGTCACTAATTATCTCTTCTGCCTCATTTATCCTCGCAGTAAGAACATCCATTTTGATTGCTCCTCATTAATAGCTTTTTAAATTTCAACTTGGTTTGATTTTAGTTCTTTTATTTCTCCAAAAAGGGATTTTATTTCTCCAGAAAGGGATTCTCTAATATCTTCCATGCCTTTTCAAGCTTAGCTAGATCCTTGATAATTGTCATTCTAAACTCTAGTTCTGACATATTACCAGTGTCTGTATTGATTAGGTCCCTAGCCATTGGCACTGGCTCTTGTTCTTTTTTTTTGTGGTGAATTATTCTGCTTTGTCATTTTATCCAGGTAGGAATATATGAATGAGAGAGTAAAATACTAAAAGGGTGGCAAAGACCCCAGAAAAATATATACTAATCAGATCAGAAGAGACTCGAAACTGGGGGGAGAAAAAAGGGGGAAAAAGATAAAAAAATAAAAAATATGTTAGACTGATGAATAGAACAGAGCCACCCACTTGATTTTTGGATGTATTCTGGTCTTTTAGAAGCAGCTACCTTCCAACATTTTAAAGAAAGAAAAATTTATATGTATATAAAAATAAGGGTAAGTACAATGAAGGTTTGGAATATGACTGTAAAGATGAAAATTAAAAAAATTCTAAAAAAGAATTGATAAGATAAGGTGGTTATAAAACAAGAAAGAGGAAAGAATGTGCTTAGGCTGGAGACTAGAACAAACATGTGCTAGACTTAGGGTATATTTTGATCTGTTAAAAAAATTATATCCCAATATTAAAAAAAAACTATATGTATACAAAAAGTAAGGTTAAATACAATGAAGGGAAAATTATGACTATAATAATGAAAAATTTAAAAGATTGTTTTAAAAAAGGTATTGGTAAAATAGTTAAAATTGGAAGGGGAGGTGAACCATGAGAGACTATGGACTCTGAAAAACAATCTGGGGGGTTTGAAGTGGCAGGGGGGTGGGAGGCTGGGGTACCAGGTGGTGGGTATTATAGAGGGTACGGATTGCATGGAGCACTGGGTGTGGTGCAAAAATAATGAATACTGTTATGCTGAAAATAAATAAAAAATAAATTTAAAAAATACGTTAAAAGAGGAAAGAGAAAGAGTTTCAAAAACAGAATAAGAAAAAATAAAATTAAAAAAATTTTTAAAAATTTGACTTCACGGGGTGCCTGGGTGGCTCAGTGGGGTAAGCCTCTGCCTTCAGCTCAGGTCATGGTCTCAGGGTCCTGGGATCGAGCCCTGCATTGGGCTCTCTGCTCAGCGGGGAGCCTGCTTCCCTTCGTCTCTCTCTCTGCCTGCCGCTCTGCCTACTTGTGATCTTTGTCTGTCAAATAAATAAAATCTTTAAAAAGAAAAATTGACCTCACAAGACTGAAGGATTATGGGAAAAAAGCCATAAATTCTATGCGTTGCTTTCCCCTAGCTCTGGAGTTCTACAGTTCCCATTGATCAGTGAACTTGGTCTTGACTGGATGTTCTTGCTGATCTTCTCAGGGAGGGGTCTGTTGCAGTGATTCTCAAATGTCTTTGCCACATGCGGAATTGCACTGCCCTTGCCAAGGGCCAGGCTAAGTGATCTGCTCTGATTCCGTCTTGGTACAAGCTTTTGTTTCCTGAATGCTTTCTGTAGAGCTTTGGAGGATGGGAATGAAAATGATGTCTCCCAATCTCTGGCCCCATAGGAGCCAAGAGCTTGGGTCCCCACTCCTTAGTGCACCCTCAGAGAGAACCATTCAATCCCTCCTGGTTCCTGGTTTCCGGGCACACTCCAAGCTCACCTAGTCTGTGACCAAGCGTTTCTGTCTCTGGCACATGACCCCGTTTGGAGTCTCCAAACCCAGCAGATGCCTGCTGTGTGCTTCCGTGCTGCTCTGCCTTGGGGAGGAAGGGGAGTGTCCCCAGATCTGCCACTTGTGGGGTCCCTGCTCAAAGAGCTATGGCCTGACTGTGCCTTGGATCATGGTTTAAAGTATTCATCCTGAATCCCAAAGGTTAACATCCATGGGAAATTTGAAAATATTATTTGTTGTCCTCATTTGTAAGTTGAATTTGCGGAAGAGCTACATCCAGATTTCAGCTTGCATGAATGGGAAAGCAAGGGAATCAAAGGCAAGCAACTTCTTTGTAAACAAGTGGGCAGAAGACATTTCAAAGGTGACAACTCCACATTACATCATGTATTGAAATTGCCAATTTGAGAACTTATTTTACTTTCAAACTTGTTATATCTTGTAACACCGTTTGTAAGATTTGTATAAAGTATACTGTGCATATAAACTGATTAATATTTATTTGTGGGGATGACCCACCATTAGCAGTAGACAGGGCCAGGAACACACACTTAAAATGGAACAACCACTACCAACAGGACTGACCATAGGAGCCACTTTTCCTTTGCATCCCTTGAATCAATTATTCTATATATTGAAAATTTTGAATTTTCCCAGGAAAATTATGATACTTTTTCTTGACTTTTCAACTTATTTTTCTCAGAATGCAGAATTTGGAAAAACATACATTTTCCCCAGCATATACAAGGAAGGAATTGCCCTTGGAAGAATGAACCAAGAGAATGGTAGAAGAACAAATAACCAGAGCTCCCAAATGATCATGGGGAGAAAAGCTGCCTCGCAACTTTGAGTGGCTGGACAATGACTTGAGAGGGAAAGAACATCAGTCTTATTTAAGCTCTTTTATTTTGGGGTCTCTTTGTTATAGCAGCCCAGCCTTCCCTTAACTAGTTCAGAAACTCTAAAAGATTTATATCCAGGACTACATAGCTACCTTCCTCATAAGCTTGTTCAAAAACTTAGTCTTAGTATAACTTTGAATTGAAATACATCTTAGAGATGATCTAGTTCAACCCCCCATTCTATAAATGAGTTATTAAGCTCAAGAGATAGTAATTTTTTGCTGTAAATATTTTTTGAATTTTTTCAGATTAATAAAACATAGTTAATAGGAAAGCAATCCTGTTGATATAAGTTAATGTATAAGAATATGCAAAATGTCTTCATGTATGAATAAAACTATAATTTCTTTTGTAATATTTATACTGGTACAGAGTAGATGTGACAGTGTTCTTTATCCCATTATTGTGTTGTAATTTTTATTTCTTTGTATTGTCTCAGTCTCTAGAGATCTGGATGTAGATGGAATGAGGGGAGTAAATGTGAGCTCTATTATGCAGTAAGCATCATACATATGTTATTTCGTTTGTTTAGGCTTCACAGAGACCTTGTGAAGTGTCATTAGATCCATTTTACAGATGAGAAACTGAAACTTAGAATAGTTAAGAAATTATCCTCAGGTTGTATACTTTATGACAAAGCTGTGATTTTTGGATAAATAATCGGATACATGAAGATAGGAAACTTTGAGGAAAAATATAATTTTTAACAATTACCAAGTAATTTTTCATGATACCCTCTTGTTATATTGTCTGGTATTAGTACACACAATAAGCCCTTTCCTCACTGCAAAGGTACTGGTCAAGTTCACAAGGTAGAATGAGAGGTGGATGGTTCTTGTTATTTCAAACACTTTATTGTCTTTCACCTTTGGATCCTGTGAATTTTTAAAGTACACAGTTAGTAAAGAGATAAAAAATTATTTTGTGCAACCAAAGTTCAGTGTAGTTTAGATAAAAATGGGAAATAGAACTATGACAAACTACAACTGAATTTTAAATGAGTATGAAACTATTATAAAGCAATATTGATATCTTGAAACCCAAGTTCTATATTAAGGTCATAGTAATGACTTAGTGTTTTATGAGCCTGTGTGGTGTTAGCGACATCATCTCTTTAATCTTAACTTTGCCTCAAGCAAAAATAAATCTTAATGTTGTAAACTGTATGGTAACATAACTGCCTTGTTCAGTAGGGATCATTTTTCTCCTAAATGTCACTAATATCTTGCTGTGGCTTAAAAAAAAAAAGAGGAAAAGAAATACCCGTTCCACTTTGTTGAAGTGGTAAATATTTCTACTTTTGAAGAATGCCTTATGGATACAAGCTTTCCTATTTTTGTTTTTGCATTAAATTTTTACACAATTATGATATATATATATATGTAAGGCTAAATGTAAAAGACAGATTCTACATATTTAAATCACTCAATTGCTAGATTGCTAATTAATGTTTGGATGTTACATTTCTACATTTTAAAGGAGAGTTTGGAACCAAGCAGGTAGGTACAAGGGATGGACCAGAAAGAGGCTCAGCATTCTTGGAAGAAAGTCAAAGTTGAAGGAAATGAGGAACATCTAGAGGTCACAGTTTACTGGGAAATACTAAGGCACTGGTTTCTCTGAAGCTCTGTAAGAAAATATTTCAAACAGTTATGACCCAGAAAGTCTTAAAGGTGGAAATAAAGAAACAGTTTTTCTCAGTGTATAAAGAAAAGAAAATCTTAAACAAGCAGAATTATTAAAGATGTGGGTTCTTGATTTATAGTTAGAATTCAATATTTCATTTGGTCCTTAACCTAAATTACATGATTCATAATTAGAAATATGTGTTACTTTCTTAACAAGGAATTATGTCTTTGTAGGAAAAATTCAACTATGTGAATTCTAAATTTTATCCCTAGTTCTTCTGTGTGCATGCCTGAAGAAACTCTATGCATTAGGTCTAAGCTTTTGTGAACAGACAAAATTCATTGAGTGAGAACTATTGAAAATGTAGGCATAGGTAGAATTCTTCCTCCAATTAGGTAGGAAACCTTAGACCTTTCACTTTTGTGAAAAACCCATAATTGTAAAGGAAAGACATTTCTATTCTTATAATCTTAATTGTCAGATTCTTTTGGCTTTATTCTTTTTCTCATTAGGAGAGGATTTATTTTATTGGATTTTAGTCAGAATATAAATTTTATAAGTTCTTGTTTATAGTATATGGGGTAATATTTAAATTTAAAAATAAGGAAAATAAGATTAATATATATATTTTTAAAGATTTTATTTATTTATTTGACAGATCACAAGTGGGCAGAGAGGCAGTTAGAGAGAGACAGGAGGAGGAAGCAGGCTCCCCGCTGAGCAGAGAGCCCGATACGGGACTCCATCCCAGGACTCTGAGATCATGACCCGAGCCAAAGGCAGCGGCCCAACCCACTGAGCCACCCAGGCGCCCCATAAGATTAATATTTTAATGTTACTGGTAAAATCCACAAAAAATATGAAAATAATTAGTTGCTTATGATAATAAATCCAGAAGTTTAATTATCTGACTGAAGAGTTTAGAAGCACCTCACATTCCATATAATATGTGGGAAATGGAGATGCAAGCCGGGGGAAAATGATTATAATTCAGTATCAGAAAAACGAATAATCTGTACTGTACCTTTTCTGGAGGAAGACACTGTAAATGAATTCAGGTTGGAAGAGGAAGGTCAGCAAAGCTCATAGAGAAGGGAAGTCCCAAGAACCAGCTGTTGACAGTGTCTATTCAGCAGTATCCTCAAGAGGGGTAGAGATAGAAGGACAGAAATATGGGATGGATATACACTTGAGAGAGGTGCTCTGTTGTGGGGCTGTGATCATTTCTGAAGGCCTTGAGATTAGCCATCTTTTGTTATGTTTGTCAGTCAGGGTCCCAAAAGAAATGAGATAGCACACTCAAGTCTAGGTAATTCAAAGAGGCTATATAACCTAAGAGATTATTATAAAGATATAAGTAGGATGTCAGGGAATTACAAGAGATTGCACAAGTGCCCAGAGTTAGGGTGAAATTTTTATCAACCATTGGCTTAAAGTGTGGAAAGGAGGAAGAGGTTAACAGAACCTGGAAGGAGAGAGTTATGTGGATCAGGTTGGTTTGAGAAATGAGGTGGCCTTCTGATCAAGAGTCGTAGCCAGATAGAGGAAACCTCAGAAGAGGGAATCAATATCCTCATCCCATTCTTCTTCCTCCCTTTGATTTTCTGTTAGGCTCCCTAACCTGAACAATGAAGGTCTAAGATCTATTGCTCTAATCCACAGAGATCAACTTATATTAGAAGAGCAAAGGGAAAGATATTTAGTAGAATCACAGTATTGTGCACACACACAAAATTTTGCCAACTGTTTTTTCCCCAGTTTTGCTGATACCAGGAACAACACGTTTTACGTGAAGGACATTTATATTCTGGTCCGTGGAAGAAAATGTCTCCTTTGAATATCTGTAAGAAAGTGGTGTATTTTACTTAAGAGCTTGAGAAGCTGTGAGTCATCTGGATGAATCTTGTCAGTTCTGTAGATTTGATAAAGTTAAGGTTAAGGTTAATCTAACCTTAACCTTAGTAAATTTACTAAGGCTTTTGAGTTCTCACAGAAGACTAGTTATTGGGTCTTTTTTGGAGACATTCAAATTTTAACATGAATCCCTTCCAAAATATAATTGGATCAATTTGGTAAAACTTGCTTTATATTTCTACTTAGAATATCTCACACTGAAACTAGTTCTGTTTTGGAATTTTTAGTATTCTTTGATCTAGATGGTTAATAAAGCAAGTGCAAAAAAGTGTAATAAATGATATATCTTTGAACTATAGTTTCCTGAATCCATAAAACATGAAATTACTTCATAGATTTTCCAATGTGCTTCTGAAAATTCAGAATATGAATTGACTTTTATTACTGTGCTCTAAATGAGAAATTGAATAAAGAGCGCATTTCTTCATAAAAATGATTTTATAACCTTGTAGTCTACTTTAATGACTTCACTGTGTATTGAAGAGTTGAGAAGACCCTCAGTGTCCTGTAGCTGAAGTATTCATTTCAAAGTTGAATTTGATTCAAATATTGAATTTGATTCAAATAAAAGATTTCCTTGGGAGCAAAATTGTTTTTAAACTCTTTAGTTTATTTGGTTGAGGGTGGATTTTTAAAAGAATTTGACACTGACTTTATATTGCAAAAATAAAATGAAAATTTCCAAAAGTTGAATCTTTGAGCTTCATAAATGTTGTACATAATACAAGGAATCCATACATTCACTTGATGTTTACTGATTGCTCACCATGTGCACCGTACTGTACTGGGAGCTTAGAATGCAGGGATGGAAACCACCGTCTGTTCCCTCCTAGAGCTTAGAGTCTGTCAAAGAGAAAGACAGATGGAGTGCCAGCCACAGCACCCTGTGAGGAGAGGTCTGAGGAATGTGAGCAGAAGGATCTCTCTTTCCTCTCCTTCTGGATTAACTCCAAGGACACAAATGCTATATTTTTTGTTCTAGTCCCACAATTTCCTGAGGCTCTTCTCATTTTTCCCCCCAGTCTCTTTTCTCTCTGTTGTTTAGGATGGGTAATTTCTGTTATTCCATCTTCAAGTTTATTGATTCCTTTCTCTGTCATCTCCTTTCTGCTGTTGAGCCTGTCCACTGAGTTTTGAAATTTTAGTTACCCTATTCAATTCTAAAACTAGAGGATTATCTTTGTGTATTACATTTCTTTGATGAAAAATTTTATTTCTTTACTGAAAGCCTCATTTTTTTTTTCATTTGTTTCAAGTGTGTTTGTAATTGCTCACTGAAACATTTCTATGATGGCTACTTTAAAATCCTTGTGAACAAATTACAACATCTATGCCATCTCAGTATTGGCATCTGTTGATTGCCTTTTCTTATTCAATTGAGGTTTTTCTGGTTCTTGGTATGATAATTTTTTTTGTTGTACCCTGGATGTTTTGAATATTATGTTGTGAGATTATGGATTTTATTTACATCTTGTATTTTAGAAGACCTCCTTCTGTTGTCATGCCAGCAAGGGAAGGGGTCACGACCTCATTACTTCCAGGTGAAGTGGAAGTATAGCTTTCCCACTTGGTTTACCTTGATACCCTGGGGGTGGGAGGGTAGGAATTAGACATTCCTCTTTACTGTTTTGTGGTTGTGGGAGTTCAGGTTCTGAGTAGGCCAACACTGATATCACCATAGCTGGGAGGAGGAGAAGGGCCCTATTACCTTTTTACAGTTGGTTTCCATTGACACCATGAGGTGAGTCCTCAATACTGCTGACAAATCACGTCTTCACCACCAAATGGGAATGGAAGTCCAAGCTACCTATGTGACCTTCTAAGACACCATGAGGGAGAGACTTTGCTACTGCCCAACAGGAGTGAAAGCTCCAGCTTCCTACTCAGCTTTCTCTGATATCACGCCAGTGACCATGTTTGACATGACCCTATAGATTGGTGAGGATGGAAGGCAGGTCTCCTTATTTAGTCTTACTGACAGGAGTATGGGTGGGGTTGCTATTTTTTCCATGCTCTTTGGCTGGAGTAGGGTTGCTGTTGTCTAAATTGTCTTGGTGTAGTGTTCCCTTTTCTGATCCTTTGGCTGAGGGCAGGTTTTTTTGGTGGAGGCAGAGGGTGGGGTAGTGGGGTGGTGGGGGGTTGGGTTAACTTTTTGTCTGCAACAGCAGTGTTTATGAGTTTCTAGCTTCTCCGGCTCTATGTCTGGGATATACAAGGCAAAAAAAGCCAAACCAAACCAAACCAAACCAAACCAAACCAAAAAACCCAAACCAAACTGAACAAAAACACTAGGGAACTCACCGTGGTGTTGTTCCTTGGATCCTAAGGTCTGAAGCCAATCTGCTTTCTTTTCTCCTTTTAGAATCTCCTTATTTCTTTACTTTTTAAAATTAACATATAATTTATTATTATTTGTTTCAGGAGTACAGGTCTGTGAATCATCAGTCTTACCCAATTCACAGCACTCATCATCCTTATTTCTGTTTCATATATAACGACCAGAGTTTTTAGCTGTACTATAGTGGGAGGAATAAAGAGAAGTGCCAGATGACTTTGTTTTACTTCCTGGATTTAGCCCTGCCTAAAGATGACGTTGAACTTTTCAGTTAAAAAGCTAGTAAATTCCTTTTTCATTTGTTAAACCAACTTGAATGGATTTGCAGACACTTGTCACAAGGTTCCTTGGAGTAAACACAATGTCCTGGAGTGAAGAGATGGCATATGATGAGAGCCTTCCTACCTTGGAATACAGGTCTATTTGGTGTCAGCCTTTAGGCTGAAATACACCTCACCTTCCTCTCACATGGAATTTTACAGTTTCTCTGTTAATATGGAAGGTTCTAAGAACATAAAGTCATTAGTTATGCTCTGGGCTTTCTTCAACTGTAAGATCACCTTTATCCTATTAAATCGTTGGTCAAATAAGTAAGGGTGGTGGGAAATAAAAGGCATGAACTTAGCAGCTTGGAGTTAGAATCCATGCTTGCTTTTGTCGGTAGAGATACAGGCAGCTTATGACCAATCATTTGTTCTCTTTGTGCCTCAGTTTCAATTTTTGTGAAATGGAAGGGTGGGCTCTAGATGGTTTGTAAATTTGCACTAGCTTTCAAGATTTCTGTGCCTATTAATGAGAGTGAAAGAAAGTTAGGCAGAGCATTTTACACTTGGTTTCTTTGTGATTTAGTATAAAATACCAGAAAATTAAGGTTGACATTATTTATCGTGACTTACCTTCACATGGAATGCAAGGAAAGGTTATTGCTGTGCTAATACAATGGAAGGTGACATTTTCCTACAGAGCAGCAGTATGAACACAGCAAAGAAAATGAGTAAACAGGAGGTATCTTGGCCACCTAAGGTCTCGATTGTGCATTGATGGCATATGAAGGTTAAGAGCTGTCAAATACATTGCACTTTGAGTCAAAGTTTAAAAAATTATGCCAGAGACAGTGTTCATTTAAATAATTTAATGCAGAGAGGAAAATGATCAAGACAGAGTGCTAGATAGATATTTCCTATGCTATAATTATTCACAGCAATAATAGCCTCAAAAATAGAGTAGCAGATTTTCTTTACTTTTGTGTGCTTTTAAAAAAGGCTTTATTTTATTTATTTATTTATTCATTTTTGGAACAGTTTTAGATGCATAGCAAAATTGAGAGGAAGATACAAACATTGTCCTCCCATATACCTCTACCCCCACATATGCACAAGCTCCCCCACTATTGACATCCCCTATCAGGGTGGTACATTTGTTACAAAGGACAATCCTATATTGATACATCATAATCAGAGTTCATACTTTCACATTAGGATGCACTTTGGTGTTGTACATTCTGGATTTGGACAATTGTATATTGTATAATGACATGTATCCATACTATAAAACTGTATAATATATAATGACATGTATCCATACAAAAAGAATGTAGAATGTGTAATGACATGTATCCATTCTTAGAGTATCATGCAGAGTATAATAACTGCCCTGAAAATCATCTATGTTCCTCCTATTCATCTCTTCCTCACCCCTTGAAACCCCTGGCAACCAGCGACGTTTTGATTGTGATAGTTTTGCTTTTTCCAGAATTTCATATAGTTTGAATGATATAGAGTTGCTCTGATCATGACACATATTTATGAATGACTTTGCCCCAGGAGAGGATGTTTCAAATGATGATATTCACTGTTCTTCAAAAGAGGCATCAGTGGTGGCAATAATCAGAAAGCACCATAATTCAGTTTCCCATTTGGGGGTTCAAACTCACCTTGAAGGAGTTAATTCTTCAGCAATTTATATGAAACTTAGTGAAGTCTCATGATATTTATTTTTTTTTCTTTTTAAGATTTTATTTCTTTGTTAGAAAGAGAGAGGAAGGGAGAGCACAGAGGGAGAGGGAGAAACAGAGGGAGAAACAGGCTTCCTGCTAAGCGGGGAGCCTGAATGGGGCTCGATCCCAGGACCCTGGGATCGCAACCTGAGCTGAAGGCAGATGCCTAACAGACTGAGCCACCCAGGCATCCCTAGGTTGGCTTCTTTTGCTTAGTAATAAGCATTTAAGTTTCCTTCATGTCTTTTCATGACTTGATGACTTCTTTCTTTTTAGCACAGAATACTATTTCATTATTTGGATGTACTGCAGTTTAACTATCAACTCACCTACTGAAGGATATTTTGAGTTCCTTCCAAGTTTTGGCAGTTATGAATAAAGGTACTATAAATATCCATGTGCAGGTTTTGTGTGAATGTAAGTTTTCACCTCATTTAGATAAATACCATGGAATGTGATTGCTAGATCATATGGCAAGAGTGTGTTTAGTATTGTAAAAAACTGCCAAACTGTCTTCCAAAGTGCCTGTACCATTTTGCATTCCCACCAGCAATGAATGGGAGTTCCTGTTGCTATACACAGCCTCATCAGCATTTGGTGCTGTTAGTGTTCTGGATTTTGGCCACTCCAACAGGTGTGTAGTGGTGTTTTTGTTTTTTTATTTGTATTTCCCTTTTGACATTTGATGTGGAGATCTTTCCATATGATTATTTGTCATCCGTATATCTTCTTTGATACCTACTAAGTTTCTTTTTAAATTGGGTTATTTTCTTATTGTTGGGTTTTTAAGAATTCTTTGCATATTTTGAATGGTATTCCTTTATCAGATGTGTCATTTGCAAATGTTTTCTTTCAGTCTCTGGCCTGTCTTACTCTCCTGGTATGATAGTCCTTTGGTCCTTTGACTGTTCTTTTTGGTACTGATGTAAGTCTCAACTTGTTTATGTGGTCTTCTTATATGTGTTGATTATGGACTTAGTGGTAGAAAGAGATGCTGGTGAAGAGATTTCAGGAGAACTTAGTCTTGTCCTTTCTGTGTTACTCCTTAGGGAAGAGCTGGTTAAGTGTGAGGAAGAGAGGGGTTTGCCTGCTCACGTGACATCCCCATGTGCTGGTGGGACCAGTGCATAATTCTGCAAGCTAGGGTTTGGTCTTAAGTCAGGGGGTGAATTTTAGCACTTAAAAGAGAATGAGTTTTATTATGTTTCTTCTTCTCTTATTTCAAAGACAGCCAGAGGGAAGTGATGAAATTCATGGAATTTAAGGTGAACAGTGTAGTCTCACTTTGAATTTGTGGTGAGTTACGATAGTTATTATTGCCGTTAAACCAGCCTGTCCTAATTTATAAATGAAGTTTTTTCCAAAGAAGGTACTTATTTTTGAGACACAGAGAAATAAAGCAGGAGTTTTTCCTTACCAGAAGAAGCCAGGGAAGTTGTATCACACCCAGGCAGCTTCGGATTGTTTTCTCAGATGCTATTCCTTGTGGTTGCCAATATGGTTGGCAAGATGCTCATTTCAGTTACAGAAGTCTTTAAACTAAACACTCACCTGTTTCTTCCCTGCCTTGTTAACAGGCTGTCATTCAAAACTGTATGCTGCAGACTGTTTTTTTTTTTTAAATCTGCAAAAAAATAAAGCTGCTCATTCAAAAGAGTTAACAACAATTTAATTATTTTACATTTTGGTTTTTAAAAATAAGATTGCTTTTATGAAAATTACTGAAGTGAACAGACATGCAAATGTGACAGCTAATGCAGTGACAATTTATGTTTTAAGTTATTTTCTTCCTTATAATTATGGATTTGAGTGACAAGATTGCTAGCATCGCAAATGCCAATGTGGTTTAGAAGGAGAGGCACCACAAAATAAGTGCTCCAAAGTGTCCTAAAATGTATTTGGTGCTTTTCAGCTTTATTAAAGTGAGTATAATATACTTTCTATTTTATTATTCATTCTCACAGATAAGTAGATAGTAGTGTGTGACTCAGAGCCGTTTTGCTGAGGAGAATTCCAGATGAATCACAACATCCACTTGTGACGGGACTCTTCACTCCTTGGACAAGTTGAGTCACTAATGCATGGCTGTTTCTTTTCGTTGTCCTTAGGCCATCTGCAGTGCCATGCATGGCTTCTGCCATCTCTGGCAAATGCCATTACAAGTGTTTGTTCTTGTTGCTGTTTGGCTTTTTTTTTTTTCCCTCCCACAAGAAACAAGCAGGAATGAAGCTGATGGAGCTAGTAGAGGTTTGGGATTAGTGATTTTTTAAAAAAAAGAAAGTCATGGGTTAATAATAATGTCTGTTGTAGTAAATGTTTTGAGACCTCAATAGGGGTATTCAAGTTGTCTTTGATTTTAGCATTATTTGACTTTTTTTAGTTTAGAATGATAGTGAAGAAGGTCCCTGGATCATCATAGATGTCACAGAAAGTGACATTGGACAGGTCCATAAAAAATTATGCAGTAGAGACCAAAGAAGTCCACTGACTGTACAAGAATTTAGGGTCCTTTCCCCTTAACCATATGAAACTAGGACCTTGCCTATTCATTGGTGAGTCATTTGTCTCAGGAGAAGAGGAGACTCACTTATCAATATCATCAGCCTTGGGGATGCTGCACTGTTTTCTTAGAAAGCAGAAATGAACCAACCCAAAGCAATCAAGTTTTGGGGAGCAGGAGCGGGTGACCCCATCTGTTGAGCGGCCAACTCTTGTGACCCCATCTGTTGAGCGGCCAACTCTTGTTTCTGCTTGGGGTTGTTGGATCAAACCCCATGTTGTCCTCAGTGCTCAGCGGGGAGCCTTCTCTGGATTCTCTCTCTCTCCCTCTCTTTGCCCCCTCTTGCCATCAATGCTCTCTCCCTCTCTCTCTCTCTCTCTCTAAATAAATAAATAAATAAATTTTTTTAAATAATTTTTTTTAAAGGAGTTTTGGGAAGCGGGGAGCTGGAAAGGGGGATTGTGCCCTATGAACCTTAATTGAAAGAAGGAATAAAAGCATGAGCATTTGAGTTGAATGAATTTTCTGGCTAAATTCTTTCATTATTTGCAGATATGATCTGTCATCTTACTGTTGGGTGCACGTGCTGTGTAACATTTTCTATTGATTGGATGACTCACTTAATAATGTACAAGAGACCTTGTCCATCATCTCTGACATGATTAGGAAAGCTAGATATGATCACCTGTCAATATTCTAGGAGTTTCTTGGAGGAGATTCAGGAAATGAAACTTCTTACATAGATTATGTATGTATAGGTTCATTTTATTTCTAAATTAGAATCTATTTTCTTTGAGTACCTCTATCCCAAACATGGCAAGTGACAACATTATCATTTGATTTTCTTTCTTTGGTGGAAGAGAATTAAATGTGTAACTTAAACACCAGAAACTTATCTAAAAAAGCTTTACAAATATATTCCTATCTATGTTGACAACTATGGAAAAGTGTTGTAAATTGCTACACTGTGTTAATATGAAGAGACAAAGTGAGGTCAAAACATGCAAGGGTGACTCCATTGAAGAAAAAAGCTTGATTAAAATTCAACTGTACTAGGAATGGCCTGCTTGTTCCTTGAGAACTATTTGAACCATTTTTCCACTACCAGATTTGGAAATTGAAATTTTAGACAGCCAGGGCATGGAATAACACAACGTCTAACTCCCCCTGTCCCTTACCCCTGCTCCCATCTGAGGTCTCTTCCATTCCTATGGATTGTCTTTCGATCCCTTCACGTATTATTTATACTTCTCTGGTAATGAAATAAAGAGAAAAGTAATGAAAGTGAAAATGTATATTGGTCTGTTTGAATACAAAGGGGTTTTAAACAACATAGATTGTAATGTATCCTTTTTTTCTTTTTTTTTTTTTTGTCTCAAGTAGTAATGAAGTTTTAATAGTGCACAGTTGGGCTCAAGTTATAAGATTATTCCCCCAGTTAATACAAAATCATCATGTTACATTATGCTTCCATTTTTCTAAGGTGAAACAGTTAGGAGACACTGGATATATCAGAAATTCCAAAATCCAAATATTTTGCAGTTGTTATGAATCATTCGCTCATGTTGTGTTTTTTCTTCATCTATTATTATATTCTGTAGGATGAAGTTTTATTGACTTCATATTACTTGACCAAAATATCTGATCTGTATATTTATATTAACCCCCAAATAGTTTGAAGAGGTGGTAAATATATATGAATATATATATATATATATATATATATATATATATATATAAAATATCACAAATATATATATATTTGTGATATTTTTTAGTAAGTTTTAAGAAATCCCCTTTGTCTGTCCATCCCTAAGCATTCACTAACTCTGTGAGAACAGCACATAGTAATTTATAGACGTTGATGTTCAGAGGTAACAGACAGGAAGTGTTAGTTCATTAAAAAAAAATAAAATGCATTTATAAACATTTATTTTCTCTCTCTCTCTCTCTCTTTTTAAGATTCATTCTTAGGGGTGCCTGGGTGGCTCAGTGGGTTAAGCCTCTGCCTTCGGCTCAGGTCATGGTCTCAGGGTCCTGGGATCGAGCCCCGCATCGGGCTCTCTGTTCAGCAGGGAGCCTGCTTCCTCCTCTCTCTCTGTCTGCCTCTCTGCCTACTTGTGATCTCTGTCCGTCAAATAAATAAATAAATAAATGTTTTTTTTTTAAAGATTCATTCTTAAATGAGAGAGAGAGAGAAGAGGGAGGAGAATGTGGGAGAGGGAGAGAGAGGATCCCAAGCAGACTTTGTGCTGAGTGCCAAGCCATCATGACCTGGGGCTCAGTCTCACGACCCAGAGATCATGACCTGAGCTGAAATCAAGAATTGGATGCTTACCTGACTAAGCCACCCAGGTGTCCTTGAACATCTGTTTTCTTAAGAAAAAGTCTAAAACAGGAATTTCAAATGCATATACTTAAGGACCCAAGAAGATAATGTGAATATATTAATTCTAAGATTTTACAGTAATGGCAATGCAATAAATATTTTACTTTTCTCTTAGTTCTGCTCTAAAAAAACCTAGTGGTACCAGCACGTGATAGATAACTGTTCATCCTGATCTTAGCAGAGGGGAGACAATAGTCAGGACCGAGCTGAGGTAGAAAGGGGCTGCTCAGGTCTTTAACTGGTGCCACAAGGGAATATGGGCTTAAAGTGGCTAGCTCCCCAATTTTTCAAGAGGTGTCATAAATTTGGATTTGTGATATTTTGCATATATTTTATACAATGGCAGCATAAAAATAGAATAAATAATTTTGAGCATCTCATGACAGGGCTTAGGAAGATAAACAAAACATGTCTTCACTCCAGACTTGAACCATGTCTGTCAGTTTGCAACCTCTGGTCTATGGGCTGGTTATTCTCAAAAGTATTTCTCTTGTCTTGAGTTGCAGTCTTATATAGAAATGTGCTGACTGGTTGCATATCCCATAAATTAACATGTTCATGGGCTCCCCTGCCCTCAGCCAAGCCTACTCCCCTCCCCAAACTGCCACCCCCCTCTCAGTGGTCTGTTCAATCAGTAACACTGCTGTGGCATATTTGGATACTGTCATCTTACTCACTCCTCCAATCAGTTGCTAGATCCTCTGAGGTTCTCCTAAATATTTTGTGATTCTATGGTTTGTCCAACCTCAATTTCTGCTGATCATCTGTCTCTGGAATTGCTATATAGCCTCCTGTTAGTCTCCTGGCTGCCTGAGTCATTTATTGAAAATGCAAGCATGACCTTGCCCTCTCTTGTTTAAATGTGCTCCAATGGCCGGCCTTCATCTGCAAGATGTAGACCCTGATCTTGGGCTGAAAAAGCCCTGCTTCTGCTGCCTCTCCAGGTCTAGGGCTCACCATTCCCTTTCTTGCATCTTGTTGATATGAAAGTCTTGTCTTTCTGCACATTTCATGCTCTTTAATGACTGGTTTTGCTTATGTTGTTCCCTCTTTCTGGAATTCTCTGTTTCTCTTCTTCAAGTGACTCACTCTTATCTGTTCTTCAGGCCTCTGCTAAGACCTCATGTCCTACAGGCTGCTTTCTCCCAGGCCTGTCTCACACCAGTTAGCACACCACATTAAAATGAGCTGTTCATCCTCCAGGTGGGAACATCCTAAAAAGCAGAAAGCACACATTATTATCTTGGATTTCTCAGTTTCTCAGCATTGTTCCTGGCCAAAGGAAGGCAAACAAATGATGGTTGTTGAACTGAGATGAACTGAGTGGTCCCAGGGTCTTTGGGGGGAGCAACAGTAAAGTGGATCAGCATATTCATCGGGGTGCTAGGGAAATACAACTGTTGAGACAGTGTGGGTCAAGTACTGGCCACACATGCATTCATATACTCACATGCTCTCACTCATAGAGGGGTAATGTATAAGGACCAGCCAGTTGGATGGTGGGTTGAGAAAATGTTATTAGCTTTGGTTTAAAAAAAAAAAAAAATCCCTCCCTAGCTGATCTGTGCCTATCTGTATAAGAATTTAGGAAAGGTGAATATAGGACCTGAAAACTACCTGGTTAAGTATTTTCTTGAGTGCTGCTGCCATGTGACTTTCAGTGGCATCCAGAAGAAGCATTTTTAATTTTTAACCCTTTCCTTAGGGCAACTGGCCAGGGACCCCTCAGGGCATTACTATCGGACTCTCCAGGTTGCTGGTATCTGTTATTTCTCTAGTCCTCACTCATCATCTACTTTTTGGATAAAGCCCTGAGAATGCCCAGAAGATGCTCTTGAAATGCTCAGGTGTGGGGGTAGGCTTCACCCCACATGTCAATCCCCACTGAATGGTAGTAACACTAGTGAAACACAGTGAACTCAAATCCCTGTCCACAAGGAGACATACAAACAAGCAGTTATGTTGTAGAACACAAGTGCCAAGACAAGACAGGGAAGAAGGAAGACTCACAGTCCAATCCAAATTCTAGAGCAGCTACTCAGTGTGGTTTCTGACAATAAGGAATTTGCTATAACATAAATCAGTGCACTGTTTCCTCTGTCTACGAAGTCTTGCCACAGAAAGTGTCAGTGGACTTCAGCAGTGTGTGTAGTGATGTAGCCATTTACGTTCAGGTACAAGCTCCATTACTCCGGGTACGTGGATAATAAGCAGTTACTCACAGGAAATACAGTGGTAGTGTTCTAGAAAACCCTTTAAGATAAACAAGGGGGGGGGTGGATTGAGATTTTGTTAGAAATACAGCCTTTGTCAGCAGAGAGACCCAGGTTTGTAGCCTTGAGAAAGTTACTTAGCCTCCAAGTCTCATAAGTGGGGTCTTAGTGTTTACTTTATAAATTTGTGTGAGGATTATGTGAGAAAATGTTTGTAGACCTCTAAGCCCAGTATTGGCCAAGAGCGCTCATCTAAGGTGTGTGTGTTTTATTCCCCCGCTGTGGAGTCAATATATGATTATGCCTGCCTCTCCCTTAAGTTTGAAGTTAGCTTCATGTGTATCACATGCCAACATCGAGTCCAAACACTGCCAACTGAAATAGACCCCAAAGGGTACAACTTGCCAGATGTGGGTGCACACTCATTTCTCTTAGACCCTCAGCCTGAATCTGTTTTCTATGGCTGGTATATAATGGTTTCAAACTCAGAATTCAGACATGTCTGTTCCCTAAAAAGAGTTTCTCTAATTAATATTCATTCTTAGATTCACAACCATAGGAAAATTAGCTTAAGCCCAATAAAATATTTTATTTTCTTAGCAGAATTTTAGTCCTATTTGCATGTACAATAATTTCCTTCAACAAAATAGTCTGCCTTATTTCTAAAGTAATTTGTAATCCATAACTTAATAAAGTAAATGTAAGATGCAAAATAGTTCTACCTACATGTAATACGTACGTTTGAAGTGAAATAACCAAAGCTGGCTCAAAAGTAGTTATTGTTAATTGTCTTTTGTATATATTAACTGAAGAAAACGTTGTAGTGTTTGTTTCTATAGAACAGGGGAGGGGAGAGGAGTGCAATAAAGAAAAAGGCAATAACATTTATTGGATGTCTACTATTTTTCAGAAAAATTCATATATGCCATCTTGTTTTATCTTTACAACCACTCTAGGAGGTTGGTGGAGTCTTCTTGCTTTAAAAATGAGGTAATCCAGAGTCAATTAATTTACATAACAAGGTTGTTAACTAGCCAGATACAAGAAGGCAGAGCCATTGTTTATTGGCTAGGTAAAGAAACAGAGGAGCTTTTTAGAATGCTATGCTGAATTCATTGAAGCGCTATTGAGTGCCTCTTGCAAGGGAGGCACCAAACCAGACACTGGGAGAATTAAATAGATGTGTGGAACTGGCCTCAGGGGTTTGGTGAAAGAGCCATTATAGACCTCCTATGCTTGTCAATGCTTCAGGAACTAATTGCTTAGTTCATCCATTAATGTTCATTTCTGTTTGTTGATGTAATCATAACCTAGAGCAATATTTTGGCCTTGATTGCAGATATCATTATTGGTGAAACTGAAATAATCTTAAGCCTTCAAATTTCATTGCTATAAATATCTTCTTTAGCACTGTGACCATGTCCATGTTATAGCACAGATCAGATGTCCAGTGGACTGGTGGACTTGAGGTTGGGTCATGTTTATGGATAGATGTATCCATAGTGCTTGGATGCCTTGTTCATGGCGTGGCATCTGATAGGTGTTCAATAAATATTGTTGAAGGATTCAAGGTATTGCTGGAGCAAACCATTTAAAAAAATAAGTAAATAATTAGTCTTAATGATAGAAGTCTAAATTAAATTCCAGTTTAAAAATTTGTTAATTGCTTTTCTCTGCTTAGTTATTAACCAACACACATATATATATATTATCCGCAATCTAATAATTGTCGTGCAGAGAAGTTTTTAACAATTGAAAATACGATTTTTTCCCTGACTCTACATTTTAATGAATTTTTGTGAGCATATTGCATTGATTATTAGAATATTTTTTTCTGACTTTGGTATTTACATTATCATAATTTTTGCCTTTGTTTCTAATATGCAGCCCAGGGTTATTGCCAGAGTTAAAAAGAAAGCTCCTTTGAAACTTTGAGTATTACTAATACTCAACCTTTATATATATATATATATATATAAATATATATATATATAAATATATATTTATATATTTAAATTTTTAGATATTAAAATATATAATTATATATTTCTAAATTTTATATATAATATATATTTAAGTTTTTTAGATTTTAAATTCAAGTTGTTAACATGTAGTGTATTTTTAGTTTCAAGGGTAGAATTTAGTGATTGATCACTTGCATATAACACCCAGTGTTCATTATATCAAGTGCCTCATTAATTTAAACCCATCACCCAGTTACCCTATCCTTCCCCCACCTCCCCTCGAGCAACTCTCAGTTTATTTCCTAGAGTTAAGAGTTTCTTAATGTTTGTTTCTGTCTCTGTTTTTATCTTATTTTATTTTTCCTTCCCTTCCCCTATGTTCATCAGTTTTGATTCTTAAATTCTACATATGGGTGAAACCATGTGGTATTTGTCATTCTTTGACTGACTTATTTTGCTTAGCATAATACCCTCTAGTTCCACCCACGTCATTGCAAATGACAAGATTTCATTCCTTTTGATGGCTGAGAAACAGTCCATTTTATATATGTATATACTACATCTTTATCTACTCATCTGTTTATGGACATCTGGGCTCTTTCCATATTTTGGCTATTGAGGACACTGCTGCTATAAACATTCAGGTGCTTGTGCTACTTCAAATCACTATTTTTGCATCCTTTATAAATACCTAGTAGTGCAATTTCTGGGTTATAGGTTAGTTCTATTTTTAACTTTTTATGGAACCTCCATACTATTTTCGAGAGCGGCTTCTCCAGTTTGCATTCTGCCCAAGAGTGTAAGAGGATTACCCTTTCTCTGTATCCTTGCCAACATCTGTTGTTTCTGAAGTTGTTAATTTTAGCCATTCTGACAAGTGTGAGGTGGTATCTCCATGTGGTTTTGATTTGTATTTCCCTAATGATGAGTGATGTTGAGCATCACTCATGTGTCTATTAGCCATTCATATGTCTTCTTTAGAGAAACGCCCCATTTCTTCACTAGATTTTTTGTTTTTTGGGTGTTGAGTTTGATAAATTCTTTATAGATTTTGGATACTAGCCCTTCACCTGATATATCATTTGCAAATATCTTCTCCTATTCCATAGTTTGCTTTTTAATCTTGTTGATTGTTTACTTTTCTGTGCAAAAGCTTTTTATCTTTATGAGGTCCCAATTGCCCATTTTTGCTTTTGTTTCCCTAGCCTCTGGAGATGTGTCTAGTAAGAAGTTACTATAGCCAAGGTCAAAGAGGTTGCTGCCTGTGTTTTCCCCCACGATTTTGATGGTTTCCTGTCTCACATTTAGTGCTTTGATCCATTTCGAATTTATTTTTGTGTGTGGTATATAAGAAAGTGGTCCACTTTCATTCTTTTGTGTGCGGCTGTCCAGTTTTCCCAACATAATTTGTTGAAGAGACTGTCTTTTTTGATTGGACATTCTTTCCTGCTTTGTCAAAGATTTATTGACTATATAGTTGAGGGTCCATTTCTGGATTCCCTATTCTGTTCCATTGATCTATGTGTCTGTTTTTGTGCCAATACTGTAGTGTCTTGGTGATTACAGCTTTGTAATAGAGCTTGAAGTCTAGAGCTGTAATGTTTCCAACTTTGGTTTTCTTTTTCAACAATCCTTTGGCTATTTGGGGTCTTTTTTGGTTGTATACAAATTTAGTATTATTTGTTCCAACTCTGTGAAAGATGCTGGTATTATTTTGATAGGGGTTGCACTGAATGTGTAGATTGCTTTGGGTAGCATAGATATTTTAACAATATTTGTTCTTCCAATCCAAGGCCATGGAATGTTTTTCCATTTCCTTGGGTCTCAATTTCTTTTGTAAGTGTTTTATAGTTTTCAGAGTACAGATCTTTTACCTCTCTGGTAGGTTTATTCCTAGGTATCTTACGGTTTTTGGTGCCATTGTAAATGGTATTGATTCCTTGATTTCTCTTTCTGATGCTTCATTATTGGTGTATAGAAATACAACAGACTTCAGTGTGTTGATTTTATATCTTGTGACTTTTCTGAATTCTTGTATCATTTCTAGAATTTTTTTGGTGGAGTCTTTTGGATTTTCTACATAGAATATCATGTCATCTCTGAAGAGTGAAAGTTTGACTTCTTCCTTGCCTATCTTGATGACTTTTATTTATTTTTTTTTTTGTTGCCTGATTTCTGAGGCTAGGACTTCCAGTATTATGTCGAACAACAGTGGTAAGAGTGAACATTCCTGTCATGTTTCTAACATTTAGGGAAAGGCTCTCAGTTCTTCCCCATTGAGGATGATATTAGCTGTGGGTTTTTCATATATATATATATCTCCTTTATGATGTTGAGGTATGTTTCCTCTATCCCTACCTTGTAGAAAGGTTTTTATTAAGAAAGGGAGCTGTGTTTTGTCAAAGGCTTTTTCTGCATCTATTGAGTGGATTTTATGGTTCTTATCTTTTAATTAATGTGGTGTATCACATTGATTGATTGATTGATTGATTTATAAATGTTGAATCACCTTTGCAGCCTAGGAATAAATCCTACGTGGTAGTGATGAATAATCCTTTTAATGTATGTTGGATACTATTGGCTCATATTTTGGCAAGAATATTATGTCCATGTTCATCAGGGATATTTATCTGTAATTTTGCTTTTTAATGGAGTCTTTGGTTTTAGGATCAAGGTAATGCTGGCTTCATAGAATGAATTTGGAAGTTTCCCTTCCATTTCTAAACTTTGGAACAATTTCAGAAGAACGGGTATTAAATCTTTAAATGTTTGGTAGAATTCCCCTGGGAAGCCATCCAGTCCTGGACTCATGGGAGATTTTTCATTACTGATTTAATTTCTTTGCTGGTTATGGCTCTGTTCAGATTTTCTATTTCTTCCCTTTTCAGTTTTGGTAGTTTATATGTTTCTAGGAATTCATCCATTTCTTCCAGATTGCCTAAATTGTTGGCATACAATTCTCATAATATCTTCTTATAATTATTTGTATTTCTGTGGTGTTGATTGGATTGCACCTCTTTCATTCATGATTTTGTTTACTTGGATCCTTTCTTTTTTCTTTTTTGATAAGTCTGGTTGTGGTTTATCAGTCTTCTTAATTCTTTCAAAGAATCAGCTCCTAGTTTTGTTGATTTATTCTACTGTTCCTTTGGTTGCTGTTTCATTGATTTCTGCTCTGCTCTTTATCATTTCCTTTCTCCTGCTGGATTTAGGCTTTATTTGGTGTTCTTTTTCCAACTCCTTTAGGTGTAAGGTTAAGTTGTGTATTTGAGACTTTTCTTATTTCTTGAGGAGGGCCTGTATTACTATATACTTACCTTTTAGGACCACCTTTATTGTATCCCAAAGGTTTTGTACTGTTGTGTTTTCATTTTCATTTGCTTCCATGTACATTTTTATTTCTTCTTTAATTTCTTGGTAGATCCATTCATTTTTTTTTTTTTTTTAAGATTTTGTTTATTTACTTGACAGAGAGAGAAAGAGCGTAGTAGCAGGGAGAGTGCCAGGCGGTAGAGGGGGAAGCGGGCTCCCCACTGAGCAGGGAGCCTGACGTGGGGCTCGATCTCAGGACACTGGGATCATGACCTGAGCTGAAGGGAGACACAACTGACTGAGCCACCCAGGCACCCCAACCATTTCATTCTTTAGTAGGATGTTCTTTAACCTCCATGTATTTGTGGTTCTTCCAATTTTTTTCTTGTGGTTGACTTCAAGTTTCATAGCATTGTGGTCTGAAAGTATGCATGGTATGATCTCAGTGTTTTTGTACCAGGTAAGACCTGATTTGTGACCCAGTATGTGATTTGTTCTGGAGAATGTTCCACGTGCACTTTAAAAGAATGTGTATTCTGCTGCTTTCAGATGAAATGCTCTGAATATATCTGTTAAGTCCATCTGGTCCAGCAAGTCATTTAAAGCCCTTGTTTCCTTGTTGATCTTCTGCTTGGAAGGTTTGTCCATTGTTGTGAGTGGGGTATTAAATTCCCCTACTTCTCTTGTATTATTATCACTGAGTTTCTTTAGTTTATTATTGATTTATGTATTTGGCTGCTCCCAAGTTAGGGGTATAAATATTTATAATTGTTATATCTTATAGAATAGACCCCTTTATTATGATATAGTGGCCTTCTTTATCTCTTATTACAGTCTTTGGTTTTAAATCTAGTCTATCTGATATAAGGATGGCTACTCTAGCTTTCTTTTGATAAGTGGTTCTTTTTTTTTTTTTTTTTGATAAGTGGTTCTTTGCCCCCTCACCTCTGGAGGTGTTTTAGGGTCTAAAATGAGTCTCTTGTAAGCAGCATTGCTTGGAGCATAGAGTCCATTTACATTCAGAGTAATTATTGAAAGATATGGATTTAGTGCTATTTTGTTAGCTGTAAAGTCATTATTCCTGTAGATTGTCTCTGTTCCTTTCTAGTCTTTATTACTTTTAGTCTCTTTTTCCTACTTGAGGTGTCCCTTTTAATATTTTGTCCAGAGCTTGCTTAGTGGTCATGAACTCCTTTAGTTTTTGTTTGTCCTGGAAACTCTTTATCTCTCCTTCTATTATGAATGACCGCCTTGATGGATAGAGTATTCTTGGCTGCATATTTTTCCCACTTAGCTTGTTGAATTATCATCCCACTCCTTTCAGGCCTGCAGGGTCTCTGTGAACAGGTCTGCTGCCAGACTTATGTGTCTATCGTTGTATGTTAAGGACCTTTTTTCTTTAGTTGCTTTCAGAATTCTCTCTTTATCTTTGTTTTTAGGAAGTTTCACTATGATATGTTGTTGTTTTGACCTGTTTTTGTTGATTTTGGAGGGAGTTCTCTGTGTCTCTTACACTTGAATGCCTCTTTCCTTCCCCAGATCAGGGATGTTCTCAGCTGTAATTTGTTCAAATAAACCTTCTGCCCCTCTCTTCCTCTCTCCTTTTTTTGGGACTCCTATGATATGGACAATATTGTGCTTTATGGAATCTCTGAGTTTCCTATGTCTGGCTTCATGATCTAGTAGTTTTCTTTCTTTCTTCTTTTCAGCTTCTTTAATGTTCATAATTTTATTTTTTATATCATGTAGGCTCTCCTCTGCTTCCTCAGTCCTCATTGTGATTATATCCAGTTTGTTTTACATCTCAGTTATAGCATTTTTTATTTCGGCCTGTCTAGTCTTTAGGTCTTTTAGATTTGTAACAGGGTTTCTTTTCTATGCTTTTTTCAAATCCAACCACTATTCTTATGACTATTCTAAATTGTTGTTCATATATATTGCTTATATCTGTTTTGAGCAAGTCCCTGGCTATGGTACCTGCCTTACCTTTCTTTAGGGGAGATTCCTCCATCTTGTCATTTTGGCTAAGTTTCTATCTTTTGCATGTTATGATAGCTTATTATGTTTCCTGCACCTCAGAGTAATGTTATATTAAAAAGAGGCCATACACTACTGAGGGCCTGGCACTTTATGAAGTGTTTCTGGTGTATGCTTTTGCTCTCTGCTATTGTGTTTCAGCTGCTCTTTCCCACTGCTCAATCCTCTGCAGAGTTCCTCCTTGCTTGCAGTGGGGAGTGCTTGGATATTTATCTAGGTGTGCTTTGATTTGTTTGTTGAAAGCATCCTGCGAAAAAAGGAGAGAAAGAAAAAGAAAAAAGATAGGGGGAGGGAAAGCATGCTTAAAAATAAAGAGAGAGAGAGAGAGAGAAAGGGAATGAAAAATCCCAATAAAAAAAACTATAAGCCTGATTCCAATGAAAAAGAAAGGAAAAACAAATAAAGAAAAAGAAAAGAAAAAAAGAAGCCTGATCCCTCCCCTGCCAGAGAGAGAGAGAGAGAGAGAGAGAAAAGGAAATGAAAATACAGACTAACAAACAAAAAAACTATAAACCTGATTCCAAAAGAAAAGTAACCAAAAATAAAGAATAAGAAAAAAAATATATATATATATATATAGCCTGGTCCTATTTCCACCAGAACTGAAGGGGATTTTGAAGTACTATATTATTAGTGCTTATGGTGTACTGCCTGCTTTGCTCTTTTGGGGGAGAGGCCTGCTGTGCTGTCTCAGAGTGAATCTTACCCTTGTCATAAAAACACTTGGCAAGACTTCTAACACTGTGTTGAACAAGAGTGGGGAGAGTGGGCATCCTTGTTGGGTTCCTGATCTCAAAGGGAAGGCTGTCAGCTTTTCCCCATTGAGGATGATATTTGCTGTGGGTTTTTCATAGATAGATTTTATGAAGTTGAGGAATGTTCACTCAATCCCTATACTTTGAAGTGTCTTATTTTATTTTTTTTCTAAAGCCGTTTTTTTTCCAAATTATTTATTTATTTATTTGACAGACAGAGATCACAGGTAGGCAGAGAGGCAGGCAGAGAGAGAGGAGGAAGCAGGCTCCCTGCAGAGCAGAGAGCCCAACTCGGGGCTTGATCCCAGGACCCTGGGATCATCACCTGAGCCGAAGGCAGAGGCATTAACCCACTGAGCCACCCAGGCGCCCCACTTTGAAGTGTTTTAATGAGGAATGGATGTTATATCTTGTCAAACACTTCTTCTGCATCAATTGAGAAGACCATGTGGTTCTTCTCTCTTCTCTTATTGATTTGTTCTATCACATTGATTGATTTGTGAATGTTGAACCACCATTGCAACCCAGGGATAAATCCCACCTGGTCATGGTGGGTAATCTTGTTAATGTACTATTGGATCCTATTAACTAGGGTCTTGTTGATAATTCCCTTCAATGGATGAATGGATAAAGAAGATATGGTCCATATGTACTATGGAGTATTATGCCTCCATCAGAAAGGATGAATACCCAACTTTTGTATCAACATGGACTTGTCTGGAAGAGATTATGTTGAGTGAAATAAGTCAAGCAGAGAGAGTCAATTATCATATGGTTTCGTTTATTTGTGGAGCATGAGGAATAGCATGGAGGACATGGGGAGATGGAGAGGAGAAGGGAGTTGGGGGAAATTGGAGGGGGACACAAACCATGAGAGACTGTGGACTCTGAGGAACTAACTGAGGGTTTTGGAGGGAAGAAGGGTGGGAGATTGGGTGAGCCTGGTGGTGGGTATTGTGGAGGGCACGTATTGCATGGAGCACTGGGTGTGGTGTATACACAATGAACTCTGGAACACTGAAAAGAAATAAAAAAAAATAATAAAAACTAAAACATTAAAAAAACAACAACACTTGCCAAGTATAAGGGGGCCAGGTTTGTTGTAAGTGGCCCTTATATTGACTGCGGACTGCTGTGTTGCTTTTTGATGTCCAGCTGTGTTGGTGGTGGTGTGGTGGCGGTGGTAGGGTGTGGGAGTGGTGGGTGGTGGTAAAATGGTGTCACCCCACTCTCTCTCTGGGGACAGGGGATCTCACTTCCCCACTGTTTAGGAAGTTCTCACAGAAAAGCAAAGGCCCTCAGCACACCTGGTACTCAACTCTCCTATATTTTATTTTTGGCACAGCTAGGATTCAAAACTCCAAATCTTAAAGGAGCCATACTGCTTGCATATGTTATTCAGTCTCCCTCCAACCATGGAAATCCTTCTTCCAGTTCTCAGGTCTATTTTCTTAGTGTTCCTAGTGATCTGACCTCAAGACAGCTGAGTTCAAGAGACAAGAAAAGCCCAGGGTCCCCCTACCTTTCTGTTATCTTAACTCCTTGATGATGCATGTATTTAAACAGAGCTGCAGAGTCTGCCTTTTTTTGCATGTACTGAATTATTTTACACAACAGATCTTAGATATATTAATATTTTCTGTGTGATAGAGCATATTACCTGCAAATAAAGCTAGCATACTGTTATCTGAATAATCCTCATTTAACCAAGTCTGATCTTGTTCTTTGGAAAGGAAAATTGAGAATTAGATTTCTTTCACAAGTCCTCATGGAGTTTCTTTGACTTTTCTTACTTCAGAATAGCATTAGCTATATAAAATTATATAGCTGTGCTTTGTAGGTTGATATTTTTAATATGCTAAAGACCTAAATCCTTATTCTTTGTAATATTGGTGTTTGCATACTTATTATTTTTTCTTTATAACCAACATTTGTTGAATCATTATTATATGCTAAGTGCTAAAGCAGGTACATAAATTAGCTCATCATGCCAACATTAATGGAGAGAAATATGTACTTTCATTATTCCTACTCTAATGAAAGAACTGAAGATTAGGGAGGTTATGTTGTTAGGGATGGGGAGAGCTAAGACCAGATCCCCGTGTATATGAATCTAGAGCATGGCGTCTCAATTTCCAGATTGTACTGTGTACTGTGGATGAATTCTGGTAGTTATAATGTAAACACAAGAGAGGATTCTAATATCTTGACATAAAATTACATGGATAATTAAAATGGTTAAACTTAATAAAAAAGTCAGGGTGTGAGATTATTCTATTTATTAAATTCAATTTATACTTTGGCTTAATTATTTATTTATTTTACATTTGTATGGGTCCTTTTCTTCTGGAAATACAGTGTTTTTGAGAGCTACTGAGCAAAGAACCTTGGCTGCTATATCAGATGAAATGCATTCAACTGCAGATAACATATTTGTTGTAACAAAATGGCTTAAAGAATAAAGATATTTATTATTTTCCATAAGTGGAAGTCCTGAGGTAAAGTGATTCTAATATTGGACGACTGTATGGTTCATTCAATAATGTCATCAACAATTCAGATTTTTCCATCTTTCTGCTCTGTCATCCTCAGTGTGTTGGCACTTGTCCTCAGATGACCCTCATTGTTTCAAGATGGTGGCAGCAGCTCCTGGTGTCACTACAGACTCCAAGGCAGAAGGAATAATTGTTTTATCTGATACAACTTGTTTTTAATGAAAAAAATTTCCCCTAAGTCCTCCAGCATATCCCCTTCATGTGACTTTTGCTAGAATTTTAAGGGACTTAAAACTGACCATTGAAAGTTGGTCTCTAGCAGGGAGAAAGGCATGATCATGACTGCTTTATAGTAATTAAGATTTATCTCCCTATTCCACCCCCCACCACCACCAAGCCCCCAGGGCTGGAAGAGGGTCTCTGCTCTCCTAAGGCATGTGACTACCAGAAAGTGAAAAAAAAATAATCAGGGTTCTTGATAAGGAAGAATTTTGTGTATCTGTGTGTGTGTTTGTGTGTGTATGTATGTGTATGTGTGTATTGGAGGTTGGGTGTGTATAGCTCTTGGATAACAACAAATAATGCATAAAATAGTTTTCTCTGAGCAGGAGAATCAAATGAACATTTTATTCTAAGAGAAAATTGTCGTATACACTGAAGCCTAATGCCCAGTCTGGGGCAACCGTATTAATATCGCTGTAAGGTTCTAAATAGCTAATAGTGGAAATTTGGTTACAATGAGAACCAGAATAAGGATGATCAAAGATTCTATTTTCAGCACTTGACAGTGTCTGATGCATTTTAAGCAAAGCCCTTTGCTTTCACTTTCATTTCTGGCAAATAGCTTGTCATTGGAGTCTGTATGCATAATCTTCTTCACACTACCTGCAGGTCATGGGGAAAAATGATGGGGGGGGGCTTTGTCATTGTCATTGTCATTCATCTCTCCACTTATGAAATCAGTGAATAAGGAGGTACTAATAGTTGCATCTAGTTCAACTTATTATTTTGTAAGTTTTGGAATCTTTGCAAGTTTTGTCCTCTGTTACCACCAATATTGTGAGGTTGGTGTGATAGATTGAAAACCTCAAGAAAAATCTGGCAACCGGTGTGGATGTGGATTTAGTGTGTTATTTTTCATTCCACGGATACCTGTCATTAAACTTTGCAGATAATATTATCAGTTGCATGCAGAAAGGAATATTGAATAGGAGAAAAAGTAGTTTTTGCTTCAGAAACTTATTATTGTCAGCAATAATTAATTACTTTTACAAACAAACTTATAGAATTAATGCAGGATGATGTACTCCAGTCACTACAGGGTAGTCTGATAGAATTTTAAACATGCTTCTGGTTTAAATTATGTATTAATTGGTTCAGGCACCAAGTTGAAAGGCCTGGCACTAATGATAAACCCAGGTAAGCAGACTGATTAATGAAAGGAGCTGGGAAGAATTTGCTACAGGAGTTGAAGCACTTTGTCTAGTAGCACTAATCATTGTAATTTATTATGGAAAGCTTCTTCCGTGGCCCTGAGTCATAGCTGTTGTTCCTTCTGTAAGAATGTATTGACTCACAAGTTTAAAATGATTGCCCAGAGAGGGGGAAGACTGTTTATTTTAAAATGAAGAAAAGAAAATATTATTCTCCTTTTATTATGAGAACCAAGGATGGGAAAAATAAAATGGGTTACACAATGATATGTGGATCCATATTTGATAACTTGGTACCACTTAGAACAATTGATGCTGCATTGGGTTACCATTGCACATAATATTAAAATGTTGAAAAACATTTCACGCTTCTTATAACAATAGTAAGTCCTTATTATTCTTATATTGTGAATGAGATCATGATGAGAATGAAGAAACCAAAGGGTGTTTAAAAGGGTCTCACAGAAGACAGAACTGGAAGGAAAAGATTGACATTGAGGTTGTTATCGTGAAGATAAATAAAGTTTGAAATGTAAACATTTTAAATATATCTTCCTGGCCCCAGAAATTACTTGTTATTTTTTCTAAGCCACCTGATATAGAGATATACTTCAGCTGTATCTATAAAATAAAAATTCACAGTTGTGTTGATAACATTTTCCAACATATTTCATGTTTGGGCTCAAGTGGAAGAGTTGGTTGAGAAAGTAGAAGATGGTTTGTCTGATCGTACCTTTGTAGTTATCCTAACAATAGAGTTAGATGGTTTTGCACCCCTCTTGTGCTGCATGCTGTTTTTCTTTTCTTTTTCTTTCTCTCATATTATTGCAACAGTTGCCGGAGTTCTGAAATTTTCTATCCTGTTTTCTTGACATCCAGTGGGAATCAGTTCCCTGGGCTTTGCCTTCACTGGGGACAGAGATGCTTTAGGGGGCACTGCTAAGTTGCATTTAGTTGTCAGCCTACATCATTCATTTACAGGGAGGTCTTTTAGGGAAAATGTATAAGAATTCATAATAGTGAGGGAACTGTTTTTGGGAAAATTCCATTTGAATGGAATATGAGTCTTAAAGGCATAGATTAGAAATCATCAAAAAAAGACATAGCTAGGATGCTTTGAGTTAACAAGAATACACATTTTGTGGTGGCGATGGTACAGCTATTGGTGGTGAGGATGGGCAAATAAAAAAGAGGGAGACAGATGAAAAGGAAGAAGTAGCCAAGCAATTTTATAAAATGACCAGATGACCTCAATAATAGGTACATCTAATATTCCATTTGAAATTTTTTCCACTGCTGGTATGTCAACCTATCAGCAGAAGATCAAAAATATCCTAGATGACATCTGAGTGACATGCTTATTAAATATGTATTTGAGGAACATCTACAGTATGTCTAGTGGTGCTCGTGGTCATCATAGGGCACCCAAGCAACACAGGAGGGCACGCAAGCAACACAGAGGAGGAGCCCTTAAGAGGGCAGTGGGAACTCAGGTAGTGTGGCTGGAATAGGGAATGCCTGAAGTAAGGTGTTGTTGAATAATGAGTATGTATTAGCCAGTGAAGAAGGAGAAGGATGTTCTCACTGAGGCATGGAAGTAAGAGAAAGTAGATTGTTCCACACAGCAGGAGGGTGGGGTGTACTGAATCAGTCATGGTCCTGATTGCATTAGCCCAGGCTGGTGGATATGTCCTTGCGTGGCCTTTCCTCTGTGTGTCTCTATGGAGAAAAAGATAGGGAGAGTGAGAGAGGGAGAGGGCTGTGATTCTTACTCTTCTAATTCCCCAGTCCTATCAGACTAGGAACTCTTTTTCATGACCTCATTTAACCTTAACCACCTTCTAGAAGGCCTATCTCCAGATGTAACCACATTGGTGTTAAGGACCTCATTGGCCTCTTGGGGGGATAGAACTCAGTTCATAGCAATGATCACATTGGATTTGACATACTTTGCCAAGGATTTTGAACTTGAAGCAAGAGTGACCTATTTTTAAAGGGAGTTAAATAATGATAATAATGATAACAGCAACATCATAATTATAATTATAATAAATAATAATAGCTATGCTTTATTGAATTCTTCCACATGTGCCCTCTGTTTTAAATGGTTTACATGTATTAATTCTGTTTTGTGAATCCTCCTAATAACTTTTGGGGTAAATAGTATCACAATCTTTTTATAGATAATGAGACTGAGCCACAGAACTTTGCCTGAGAACCTTGCCCAAGAACCAGCTTTGAATCCAAAAAAGGCCTATTGATACTGACATTCATTTATAGATTCAGTCCACATTATTTCCAGCTTGTGACATTGTGAGTTACGGATAGGCCCTCATTGAATTTAAGACCAATACTAGAGGTAGAGGTAAGTAGAGAAGTAAGGAAAAATGCATGTTTGTAATTTGTGATGACAAATGCAAAATGTATAGAATTCACTGAAAAAAGGAGAGACCAGAGCCAGGGAGACTAGTTACAAGACTATAGCAGAAGTACAGGTGACACAGTCAGATGACCAGCGTTTAGGTCAGTGTACAAGCTATTAGAGGGGGTCTGGGGAGCAGGGAAGGTTTGATACAGATTTGAGAAAAAAAATTGCTAATGTCATTAGGTTCTCTAATGTTCTCTATGTGGTCCTCTGGAATCCTGGGGGTGAGGATGGGGAGAAAGATAAGACAGAGCCTTGTCTGGTTCATAATTTTATGCACCTATCATGTCAACTGTCATGGGAGAAAGGTTTTATCTCTTGTCTAGCTCAAATGGATTAGATTTTGATCAAAGCTTAACCATGTCTCCTATTTTATTTTAATATTAAAAATATCATCCAGATTTTATTACTTTGTTTGTGGCTTCTCGTACTCTGTTTGTTTCACCTACTCTTTCTGTCATTAGAATAACCTGCATCTGTGGTAGGTGGTCTTTATCATAAAGCAGGGAGGGGCCCTCTCTGTTCTAAATTCATTTTTGTGTCTCATTTTCCTTTCAGCTCTCAGCATATAATGTTACAGATTTCTCCACATATAGCCAGACTTTACTCAATATCTTGACTCTAACAGTATTATCTGGGTCCTCACGCATGTCTACCATCAAGAGACCAAGCATGTAAATCTTACATTCTACTAGCAAAAATGGGGAAACAAAATATTCTGAAACAATAGGGAGCTCTGCTTATTTCTATGTTTAATGCATATGGGAGGCCAAGAAGACACAAAGCTCTAACAGGATATCCTCCTGGAGAACAAAAGAGAAGAGATACAGTATGTCCTTAGTTCTAAGTAGTCATGTCCTCCCTGCCACTGGGTATTTCTGAGTGGACATTGGGCATGGATATGACATTTGCTCGCATCATAGAACTGAAAAAGGCAAGCCCAGCAGCTTTGACTCTGATTCTTACCACTTCAATGATGAATCCAGAGTAACAGCTCCTCTATTTACAACTAAATCCCTCTCATCAGAAGTAATGACATGGTAACTGACTAAGTATGTTGTGTGTGTGTATGAGACAGAGAGAGATGGAGGGTGACACATTTCTGGCTACACTGTGCTGCTGGTGTTGCTACTCACCAAGATGAGCTCTTCTGGAGAGGTCTTAGATGTGTGGGCCAACTGAGAAGTCCAGTTTTAGGTCACTCTGAAGGGTTAGCTTCCTATAGAGCAGAGGAAGCAACTGGATGTGTAGGTCCACAGCCCAGGAGAGGAGCTGGGACAGAGATAGATCTGGGCATTTTCAGCATGTTAGGGAATAGAGCTGCACTTTGGTCTCAGGGTACGGGGACTTCGGGAACAGTGTGAGGAGTGCTGGGACACATTATGAAGGGGTGGTTGCTGATCTTCCCTTGTGATCATCCTCCTCGGTGTGTGAAAATAGAGAATTGTGGGAAGTGAAGACATAGGAGGTGCATGACACGAAGTCACACTGATTTAGGGTTGATTTTTATGGTTTATTAACTTTAACCCCAGGGGCGCCTGGGTGGCTCAGTGGGTTAAAGCCTCTACCTTTGGCTCGGGTCATGATCCCAGGGTCCTGGGATCGAGCCCCGCATTGGGCTCTCTGCTCAGCAGGGAGCCTGCTTCCTCCTCTCTCTCTCTCTGCCTGCCTCTCCACCTACTTATGATTCTGCCTGTCAAATAAATAAATAAAAAATCTTTAAAACAAAACAAAACAAAAAAACAACTTTAACCCCAGGCACTGATTATGTTTGCCAGAGTTTGAAGACCCCTACTTTGCAAAGCCCTGTGACTCTAGTACCTGGAGTATTAGCCAGTATGTGGTGCTTCGTAACTAATTGTTGGATAAATGTTAAAGGAGAAACAGCACCAGAAAGTTAAATTGCACAACTTTTATGTTGATGTTAAAAAATCATTACAAAGAAGAACATTGTAAATAATTAATATAAATACGATTCCTGTGAGCCTTAGTTAATTAGTCAGTGCTAAGTGTGGGTTCTGTTCTTTAATCCAATTCGTGTTGTATATAAATAAATATGTAATCAGCATGTCAAAACATTTTAAACATGAAATAGTCCTTAAAAATTCAGTTTCAATGTAATTTGGAAAAACATTTTTTACAACTTGCTTGTGATATTAAAAAAAAAATCAAGCAAGGTATAGTATATTTGGTACCACTTGTTAATTTTATGTGCTGATGCCTTTTTAGATTCAGTGTTGTCTGATGTATCACAAGGTTTCATAAGTGAATGAAAACTTGCCAGAGGACTAACACACTGTCTCTGTGTCCTGACCACCACCTTTGCCTCAGAGTGAATTCTAAACCAGTAGAACCATGGCCCTTCTATGAGTATACTGGCAATCAGGAGGAACCCCCTTTGGATCTTTGCTTTTGGTTGGTAATCCTTCCTTTGGCAAAGAGAAATAACTCATAGTCTAATCTACTTAGTCCCACAATTTCTTGAGTATTTCAGGCTGTCCTTTCCAAAGTATAAGGTCAGGGAATAAATCTCCACCACAGAATGTCATGAGCGACATCAGCCAGAGCCTTTGTGAAAAAGAATTTGGCATCACACAGATATACAAAGGCAGACATAAACCCTGGACATAGCCATATATAACAATCATGTCAGTCAGGAAAACTTAAAGTACTCATGAAATAAAAGCATTTGCTTTGAAGTGACCTTAATATTAACCTCTTTTCTTTGCAGGTGAATGTTGCCAGCATACATTGAAATCTCTTTGCAAAAGTAGCATATTTAATATTTTTGAGGAATGCGGTGATATGGAAACTTTGGGTCTTTATGGCTCTTATCCTCTTAATTCCTTGCTCAGAGAGCTTTGGGTTTTATCCAGTTTCAGTTTTAGTGAAAATTTCCCAGTCTGCAAGTTCTGGCCCTATTCCTTGGTTGGGAATTTGCACATTTATTTTATTTTTTTCTGTAAGAAACATTCCTGTTAACCAGTGAATTCTGACCTTGACTTAGTATTGCCTGAAGAACTGTAGTGTCACATAGTTCTTCTAACTTTTTGATAAGTGAAAACAAATGAGAAAAGCTTGCAATACAACTTGCTTTGAATGGCCATATATTTTGAAACTTGCTAAGGCTGGTGTAAAGAAGACAGAGAGCTAAATCAGCCCAGCTCAGTGTGACACTTATGAAGAAAGACTACTTGTACCAGAAATAAAGCTAAATTTACTTATGCCAGAAAAGCCTACCTTGGGAGCAGAGTCATAAGGGCAAAACTATTTCAGAACAGGGATGGACTATTTCCAGTATCAAAGGAACTCTCTGATGTTCTTCTTCCTTTACAACTTAGTTCCTCTTACAATCTTACTCAGAATAAGGTTTGCAGTTTAAGGCAAGAAAAATGGTTGTTTGAAATGCATTATATTTTTTTAAGCTAAACTCTTCCATGAATTTTACTGGTGTGTGTGTGTGTATATGTGTGTGTATGTCTGTCTTTAATCAAGAGAGAATGATTTGTTAAACCATTAGTTAGGTTGGGTTTTGTTTTTGTTAATAACAGTTAATTTCAAATATAATGGATTTATCAGACCAACAATTTTTATGTCATTCTGATTTCTGTTAATGCATACATCAGCTCGAGTACTGGAATGGCAAGCACTGGTTTATTCACAAAGAAAAGTGCAGCTTTTATATAAGATGGCTTCATAATGGATGAAAGTAGAACTTGTCGAAATTCTGCTCTCTCTATATAGTATTAGAAAAAACAAGCTTTTTTTTTTTTTCTTTTAATTATGTAGCTTCTTGGATAGAGCTCTGGGATATAAAATACTTGGAGCTTAAGAGAACACACAGCAGCTTGAGTCAGTATTGTCAAATGAATGTACAAATGAATAACAATAAAACCCCATAATGAAAAGTTTTTCTCTTCATTTAATTCTAATATGCTATAACACAAGTGTGTTACTGGGAGTCTTTTCACATGTAATTAAACTATTGAGAGACAAAAATTTTGAGTAAACTGAAGGCCAAGGAAGGACAGATAAAAGAATGCTAAATCCCACGGAGCATTTTATCAGCTTACTACCATTCGCTCTGTAGTCTGATAATAAGATGAAAAAAATCTAGTACTTAAAGGTCTGGTGAAAGACTGCATATAACTGTATAAACATCTTATTAATTATGGAAATAGCATTTTTATTTTCAAAATGTAGTTCGTGCTCTTAAAAATGCACCAATAATTTCTAACACTTGGAAGACAGCCACTTGCAGCCTTTCTAGGGGTTTTCAACCTGACCTACATTGTTAAGTGATGCCACTCTTTCTAACAGGGTGGATATCACATCAGTTTCCTTTTTCTCTTTGCTGAATCTTTTCACAAAGTTATTTAAAGATATGTCTGTGCCACCCCCAAAGTGCCAAACTGTTCCGTGAATGACAGTCCTCTGCCATTAGGAGAATTGTCTTATATAATGTAATTACATGTAGCAAGATATCTTGCAAGGTTAATCTGTGTGCTTTCTTGTATATGACCCTTTCCTTACTCTGTCGTAGGTATTCCCATTACTCTAAGGAGAGAGAGTTTTATTGCAGAGACACAAAGAGGATATTTTTAACAGGAATAATATTTTAAATAGCCAAGTCTTTTGATTCATGAGAGATTTTTTTGGGAAAAGAAAAGGATCTTGAAAATTAAAAATTCTGAAACACAGTTGATCGTCTCCAGTGCCCTGAGATTCACTGAGCTCTGTATGAGATGCTCTTGTAAGTTACCTCTTTATTAATGTCCCTAGACCCTCAGAAGAACCCTGACACAGAGAGTGAATTCCTTGGCCCCCACCAGCACAGCAATGGTCATGGCACAGAAAATCTTTAGCACTCATTCTTGGGAAGGAATTGAATACAGAGAAAACTTACTCCCTTTATTTAAGTATTAACACCAGCCTTTTCCTTAACTTTCTAAGTGTAGGGGAAAAAAAATTCCAAGAATATCTCTCACTTTCACTGATAAAGCAGATACCATGATGAAAAAAACAACCCATTTAGGAGAACAGCCCACCTTAGATTATGATGAACATCACTGAGGGTCAAAGGGTCAAAGAGAAGTCATATTAGAATCATAGACCTACAAAAGACTTTTGACTTTACCTACTTCCACATTCTACCCCACATTAGAATCTTGGCTGTCCCCCAGCTGACATATGTCACTCTTTCCTGGAATAGCTTCCCCCATGGAGAACTCCTCATTCAGACGCCAGTCTTTATCCTTGTTGACGCCTCTGGTGGCTAAGGAGGTTGTCATTCTTTTGGAGTTTCACTACCAGTTTTACATCCTGTGTATCTTCTGTATGGTATAAAATATAATGCATTATTGAATTGAAAGCCCTGTTTGTTAACCATCCAGAGAAGAGAAATATTTTTGGGGTGGGGGGTGGTTTGGGCATCTTGTTAGAATTCATTGCATTTTCGATATGCTGCCTTATTAACACTAAAGATCGACCTGAAAAAGAAGCAAAAGTTATTAGTGCCCTTTCAATTAATATAGAAACTGAAGCAGGAAGCAGTTAAGTAACTTTCTCAGTATTACACAATCAATGGCACAGTTGGGAGAAGGTGGCAGAGAACATTTTCAGTGGAGTGGGAGTTAAGAAGGGAGATTAAGGAAGTATGTCTTTGAGAATCTGGTTAAGCAAGTCACAGTGTGGCTGCGTTTTGGTAATGTGGAATGTGTTTACTTGAAACATCAGGAAAAGTACCTCATTAAGAAAGGCTCTTTGAATAATTAATCTTGCATCATGGGCTCCTAAAAAAGAAGAGGGTACAAGGTAGTTGGAACTCCTTTGAGGACAGGGGCCTTGTCCCTGTGGTGCAGAGAGGTTTCCGAGGGTGTGGTTGGCAAAGTGAACCCACCAATAGGAAAACTACAGATGAAGGCTGGACAGAGGCCCGCTGAGCAGAAGACAAAACAGGTTGAGTCTTTGGGTGTTTGGGAGAAGAGAGAAGCAGGACTCTCTCTGAAGGTCCTGCTTTAGGTCCTTGCATAGGCAAGAGGGGGAAGTGTTGTCTCATTGCCTCATCTTCCTAGAAGATGGTATAGGAAAAGGAAGAACAACATTGTCAGCCTCTGGGGTTTTCAGGAACAAAGATAGAATAGCTTTATTTCTTCAGTTGGCTCTTGGTGATTCCCAGTCTTGGGAAGGGGTCTGAGTACTGACTGGGCTTCTGGGGTTTCAGGTTTGGGGCTCAGGAGACAGTGCTGTACAGTAGGAGAAATGGCTGGATCTTGGGTGTAGAGCTTTGGGGGAAGGAAAGGTAGAGTCTGTGGCCTAGAGGAGGTGTTGATCCAGAGCCTGCCCACAGTGCGTTAGATCTTAGATAAAGGTAAAACTAGGGGTACAGAATGGCTTGAAATGCTAAGGCCAAAGCGTTAGGCAGAGAGCAAACTGAGATCAGAGTGAAGACAAATTGAGGTCGAGGTTAAAAGAAGAGGGAGATGCCCATGTGGTCAAGTTCCAGAGGCCTAAGAAAGGTGTCAGGAAAATTAGGGTGTTGGGGCGCCTGGGTGGCTCAGTGGGTTAATCCTCTGCCTTCGGCTCAGGTCATGATCTCAGGGTCCTGGGATCAAGCCCCACATCGGGCTCTCTGCTCGGCAGGGGGCCTGCTTCCTCCTCTTTGCCTCCTCTCTGCCTGTGTCTCTGCCTACTTGTGATCTCTGTCTGTCAAATAAATAAATAAAATCTTAAAAAAAAAAAGTTAGGGTGTTGTTTCAGCTGATCAGGAGGAGGTCATGAAAAGTGTTCCTAAAGCAAGGGCTCTTAACTGGGGCAGTTTGCCTCCAGGGATGTTTGGCAATACTGGGAGACACTTCCGTTGTCACAGCTGAGGTGGGGAGTGCAACCAGGATCTAGCAGGTAAAGGCCAGGAATGTTGCTGAATACCCTACAGGGCGCTGGGCAGCCCCACCGTTGGGTCACTTTCTGACCCAAAGTATCAGTCCAAAGCAGAATCCCTGTCTTTAAGGACTCAGTGTGCAGTCCTGCTTTTCTTTTAAGGTGGGCAGAATGTACTTTTTGACACTTCATTTACTTTGAAGCCATTTGCTGATCATTCCTCTCTGAGCCGAACTGCTAGGACCAGCTCAACCTTGTTCCAAGACATTGGTGTGACTGTCATGCTGAGCAGAGACAGTCTTCACTATCATCCCTACTTGAGGTGATTTGGGGACTACCTCAGTTTACCTTCTGGTTTACCTGTTGTGTCTGACCGGTCCAGCCCTCATCTGCGGGCCACCCACTCTCCTCGTGGCCACATTTATAACCTTCTAGCCTTTGCTTTACCTGTTTCTGAGATGACCATCTACTGGAGAACTTTGGTGCTGATGCTGTTCTGGTCCAGCCCCCTCAAAAGATGTAGAAATTGAGGTCCCTCTGCAGTGTACTTGCCCAAAGTGGAATCATTTCTCCTGTCATGTGATTCAGTTATTTCAGAACTGGGCTCTGGATTTCATGTTTCCTCCGTATCTTCTCTCTCTCCTCCACATGGAGAACTGCTAAGTAAGTTTTATCGCTGATTTCTTCTTGCTGTAAACTCTCAAAACTTTATTTGCCTAACCTCAGATGAAATGCTTGTATTTGGACTGTGCTGTGAAAATAGATATATATTTTAAAAGCCTTATTGAGAAATCACTGTGGAAGATCAAACTTTCCTGTGGAGAGACGACAGTTCTATTTCCATGAGCAAGGAAGGAAGCATCATGCAGAGTGGGTAGCAAGGCATCTGGGGTTATTGATGTGCTGACACGTGGGGTTTGTGAAGTGCCGGAATAGCGCTCCTCACGGCTCAGGAAAGGGCCCCTCAATCCATAGCAATCTCCTGTGCATTTGGTCAAGATAATCACTGAGTTTTTTGATCTAGTTCTTTTCTTGGAAGCAAGGAGGGGTACAAAGCTGCTCAGTGATCTTAGATGAGGAAGGGGGTTTTAGGGAAGGTTAAAGTAGAAACAAAAGGTATCAGGTTTGCCATCCATGGGCAAATCCATGGGCAGATTTAGAGTAAGACCTCTGTTTTTGTGTTTTGGACATTTTTCCCCAGAGAGAGAGAGAGAGAAGAATGAGAGAAAAAAAGGGAGAGAAAGTGTTACCTATGGAAAAATAGTACACAAGGCTAAGTTCCCTGTGCTAAGTACACAGGGAAGGATTTTCTTTTTACACCAAGGTCAAAATGCTAGGATGCCAGAGGGCACCAAAGGACGGGGCTGGGCATGGTGGCAGGCCCTCTTTGGGATCCTGGCAAAGAAGGGGACTTGATTCTGTGTGGACACTTGGATGACCATTTCCACATTTTATCTATTCCCCAAGTTTGAGGAATTTCAGCTGGGCCTCCTACTAATCTCTATAAGCACAAACGTGTGTGTGTGTGTGGGGGGGGGTAGATTTGACAATGTAGGGGAAGTCAGTTTTTCCAAGCTTTACTCCGTATCTCTGCATGGGCCTGTTCTGTGTATACAGGATGCTCTGGCTTAAAAATAGATTGTGTTCCAGAAGTTCCTTTAGGTCAGGATTTCTTAACTGGACCAGCATGTGAATGGGCTTCAAGGGGCCGAAGTCCCTTGAGTATGAGCAAAATTTTGCATGCATGTGCAGATCGTATATTTCCTGGCTGGGAAGTCTACTGTGCATGGGGTTCTGAAAGGATGTTTTGACTCTCTGATATTAGAAACACTGTTTGGTAATCAGCTGTTTGGAGCTTTTAATGCATAAGTCAGAAATGGATTCTGCCTCAAGAAGCTGGAAGCCTAGCAAGGGAGATAAGACATGCATATATAAATATCTGTAAAGGTTTGACAGAATGTTCTTGTCAGTCTCAGGAAAGGAGAAGAGTTTGGGCCGTGGGCATCAAACGGCTTAATGTTTTTTTCAGAGCGTATCAGGGCTATATAGAAGAGCCAATGAAGAGAGCGACTTTAAGAGAGTTAAGGAAAGGGACTCATTTATATATGAGCAGTTTCCAAGCTAGGTATTTGTAAATCTTTTCTGTAATGATACTAAGATAGCCAAATTATATTTATGGCTGCAAATACCATTCATACCTTCATCAAATATGAAAAACTATATGAAAAATGAAACAAGATAGAGAGCTCTACTATTTTATTGTTCTCTCCATGGACCACATCCGTATAGATTACATTAAAAAGCAGAGGATGGGGGCGCCTGGGTGGCTCAGTGGGCTAGGCCTCTGCCTTCAGCTGAGGTCATGATCTCAGGGTCCTGGCATCAGTCCCCGCATTAGGCTCTCTGCTCAGCGGGGAGCCTGCTTTCCTCCCGCCCACCCCCGCCTGCCCCTCTCCCTACTTGTGTTCCCTCTCTCTCTGTCAAATAAATAAATTTTAAGAAAAAAAAAAAAAAAAAGCAGACGTTGTATCTCATAGTGATATGACTGGATATGCTCTCACCATCATGTTTAGACGATAAGAGGTACTGGTTTTTGCCACAGTGCACCTGGAAATTGAATCGGAAAGCAGAACGTCCTGCCCCCTTTTCGGCCCTTCCCACTTTATTCCTTGCCCAGTCTAGCCCGAGGTGACATTCTCTGACCACTAGATGGCACTCCTGCATAGAAGAGCCGAACCCAGCTTTTCCCCGGGATTTTCCCCGGGGCGGGGCTGGGCTAAGCTAATCTTCCACAGCCCCAGAAAGTGAGGGCTGCATCTGATAAATGAGGGGATGAAGGAGGCAGAAAGTCAAATACAGTTGTGTAAAAGAGACTTTCATGAAATCAAATCGATGATAGTTGAGGTGACAAAAAGCAGGAACTGCCTGTCTGCTTTTCACATTTACATTTTTTAAAAAATGTGAGGTGCCTCAGGCATGACTGTCACTGAGCCATAGGTATGGTAGATAAATTAATATGCATAAAACTGAATTTTTAGCTTCCATCCAAACTGGCTCTTCTTCCACATTTTTGTTTCTCTTCCAGCGAACCCGTTTTTCCCAGGCTCCCAGGCTAAGCGATCTCTGACTTCTATCTTCCTTCCTTACCCCTATTCTATGATTAAGTCCTAGATGTTTCTTCAGAGGGTCCTCTGGATTCCGTATGGTCTCATCTCCTTTTCTCTGCTTTCACCTCTGCATCGTTTAAATGGTAATTACATAAATTCCTCGGCTAAAATAGCGAGGTATTGTTCTAGCCGCTATTTTAGATTAGAAAGGATTCCTCAAACACCTGTGAATGTGGGTTCCTAACCTTAAGGATGGCAGACAAGAGCTGATAAGCCTGTAAGATCTCTGAGGATAGAACTGGGAAGAGGGCTCACTTCTTCCTATGTGGAGAACTGAATTGAACTGACTGAAATTTTGATAATAGTTGTTGAGTTGGTCTTTCTATATTTGTGATTAGCAAACTGATTTCCTGTAACACAATTTGCTTCCCCAATAGTGTACCCATAATAGGTACACAGTAAATATTTGTCAAATGAAAGAATTAATAAAAAGACACGACTTAAAACTCTTCCATAATATTCACCACCATAATCCCAAATAGTCCAATAATATAGAAATCCTGCAAATCAATAGTCTTTAAGTATTTGTTGAAATTTCCTTGGATGGTTCTGAGTGTTTCCAAGCCAAAAAAAAAAAAAAAAAAAAAAAAGATTAATACAGCAAACACCTGAGTACCCTGCTTTTTCAAAGTATACCATTTTGGCTTATTTGCTTCAGATCTGTTTTTTTGTGTGTGTTTCTACTGTTTTATTTTTTTCCATTTTATTTCTTTTCAGATGTATTTAAACAATTCATGGTATTTTAATCAAATTCTTCGTGTAAAGAAAGAGTAAAATTGTTAAAAGAAATAGTTGGCATAAAAAATGGTACCACTCCACCCACCTTCCTTTTCATAATTTCTTGTTCTCCAGAGGCAGCCACTTTTAAATATTTTAGTACTTACTTATTTGGATTATCATGCTGTGTACTCATTTTTCAGTTTTGACTTTCAGTTGTAGAAGATGAGGATATAGAGGTTTTTCATTTCTTCAACCCTTATCCCTACAATTTTTGGGACATATTCACACAAAAAAATTATTACCTATTTATCTGAAATTAAAATTTAACTAGGTATCTTGTACCTGCATTTTTATTTGCTAAATATTGCAACCTTAACTTCCTAACACACACGAACCCTTCTTGGCCCAAGTTCTAAATGTGGTTACATCTTAATTTTAGTTTGTTGATTTTTTAATGTTTACATTCTGAGAGGTACACAAATACTAATCAAAGCTGAGCTAGAGAGCATATAAAATATCATTCATTTTCCTTCCTATTTTTTATTTCCTTGTATTTGAAAATTGGTTTTATGTTTGCTTAATTTTTTTTCATATCTCCCACAATTTACCCTCAAACTTCCCCAAGTTGAATATTTTTTCATCTGAATATGTTCAATTAATTTTACTTCTTAAGGAAATTTCTCCGGGTGACTTCTGTTCTAGTTTCAGCAGATTATTCTCGAGACTTGCTGTAGAGGGGCATGCTGGGGAACCTTTGTTGTGGGGACCCTTGCCACTACCCTCCTGGGAGGGATCTTCTGTTTTTTGGGCCCCTAATCTATCTTAGTTTATTCCTCCATTTGGGTGGGAACTCCATGAGAAAGTTTGCCTGGGAGATAAACAGAATGAGAATTTGCACATGTGGAAATCCATTTATTCTATACTCTTACCTTTTTTTTTTTTTTTTTCTTTTTAAAGATTTTATTTATTTGTTTGAGAGAGAGAGAGAGACATAGGGAGAGAGGGAACACAAGCAGGGGGAGCAGGAGAGGGAGAAGGCAGACTTCCTGCCAGGCAGGGAGCCTGATAGAGGCCTTGATTCCAGGATCTTGAAATCATGACCTGAGCTGAAGGCAGACACTTAATGACTGAGCCACCCAGGCACCCCTATACTCATACTTTTTGGCCAAGAATAGGATCCTGTGCTGGGAATTATTTTGTTGTTAGTATTGTTTTTTTTTTTTTTTTAAGATTTTATTTATTTATTTGACAGAGAGAGATCACAAGTAGGCAGAGAGGCAGGCAGAGAGAGAGAGAGGGAAGCAGGCTCCCTGCTGAGCAGAGAGCCCAATGCTGGACTCGATCCCAGGACCCAGAGATCATGACCTGAGCCGAAGGCAGCAGCTTAACCCACTGAGCCACCCAGGCGCCCTTTGTTAATATTGTTATATTACTTTCTAGTGATGTTGCTGTTGAGACCTAACTTTTATCTTGAAACCCGCTTCTTTCTGCCTGCCCCAGCTATTCCAAAGTTTTACACGATGTGTGTGCCCTTGTATGAGTCCATGTTCAGTGGTCCTGGATCTTGGTGGGTATCTCAGTCTCCAGACAAAGTTAGGAAAAGAAGTTCAAACTTTGTTAACTGGAAATAACATTCAGAACCACTTTACACTAGGAACGCTAATTTTTCTGCTATTACCTTTAAATTATCAAATTACATATTGTTCTGACTATTTGACATTATGTGGAAGACTTCACTTTAAAAATACAGTACTGAAATCATCCCTAATAAAAATCCAGAATATTTTTTGAACATATCCTACATTGTTGCCTAACCATGTACACACTACCCCTCCTTTGAAATTTCAACCCAATTTAAATTTAAAAATCAAAAGTTCTAAACATTGAACTAATTTTAGGTGCTTGGGTGACTCAGTAAGTTAAGCATATGACTCTTGATTTCGGCTCAGGCCATGATCTCAGGGTCCTGGGGTTGGAGCCCCAAGTAATGCTTTAGGCTCTGCAGAGAATCTGCTTGAGATTCTCCCTCTCCCTCTTTCCCTGCCCCTGCTCAGGATCTCTCTCTTTCAAATAAATAAAATTTTTAAAAAATATATAAAAAATATAAAAATTAAACTAAAATTGTGTTGCTTGGTGTTAACTTTTGTTAAAAGCAGAAAAAAAAAACCCAGCCAAGTATTAGTTATGACCACCTATATTTAAAAATACCCAAATCAACACATTTTCCTGTTTCAAAAGTTCTGAAATTGGTCAGATTTAATTTTGTGGAGAGGGAGTGCTGAAAGCCACAAAGACTTCGGAGCCTGGCATGATTTAATTTTTGGTTCACCCACTAATCATTGCAAGCTTAGAAAACAGACTTAATCTTATTGAGTGTCACCCCTTCCTTAAATGGTTTCTCTTGGGAATAGCAATTAAAAAAATCACAATTTCCAAAGTGCCTTGTGCCTGCCACCTAGGACACACTTGTGAAGGACAACTGGGGCCAGGTCTTCCAGGCGCGTGCTTTGAGTGAGACTGTGGTGGGAAGATGAGCACCAGGAAGTGACAGCAGGGAAGACACTCCAACAGCTTGTCCTTTCTCTTCTGTGAGAAAAATCTGAAGAGCTTCAGAGAAATCATGTACAACTTATAGCTGCCAAATATCTCATTACAACTTTGGGGCATGATGAATATTTAAATATTAAAAAGAATAATTTGGGAAAATCAATCATACATTATTATTTTTTAAAAATATTTTATTTATTTATTTGACAGAGAGAGATCACAAGCAGGCAGGCAGAGAGAGAGGGGGAAGCAGGCTCCCTGCTGAGCAGAGAACCTGATGCGGGGCTCGATCCCAGGACCCTGGGATCATGACCTGAGCCGAAGGCAGAGGCTTAACCCCTGAGCCACCCAGGTGCCCCAATCATACATTATTTTTGAGAAAATGGTTTTAGTGGCACTAAGTTGATCAAAAGAAACATTTTTTTCTAAAGATTCATAGATTCTAAAATTATTGGTGAATACCATCTCCCAAAGAAAGTGAATAAACATCTATGTTCTTAGCTGGTGCTTTTCATAGTGTTATAAATTAGAGGTTAGTAATAGTTAATACTTGCATGAATAATCTCTGTTGCTGAAAGTACCATAATATTTCACTATAATACATGTCCTCTTAAAAGTATATTTTACAGTTTGCAAAGAAAGAGTTAAAAAATTTCTCATTGCTGTACATCTGAGCTTAAGCAAGAAATATCTGGCAACACAATAACTTGACTCACGATATGGAAAAATTTTATTTAACAAATATCTGTCAAATGATAGGTCTATTATTAAATGAGATTTTTCTTTTTGATATAAAATGATTCTTTTTCTCCATCTATCATAATTCTTTGAAATAGCCACTGGCATTTAACATTTGTTAGGGATTTAGGAGAGCCTGTTTTTAATTGGATTATCAAAGGAAAATATTAAAAATATGAATGATATGGGGGTACCTGGGCAGCTCACGTCACAATATCAGGGTCCTGGATTCGAGCCCCCCATTGGGCTCTCTGCTCTGTGGGGCACCTATCTTCCCCTCTGCCTCTCCCTCTGTTGGTGCTCTCTCTCTCTCTTTCTCAAATATATAAATTCTAAACAAAATGAACGATATGAAAAATTATAAGTATCATATTTTTCATTTATGTGATAAAAATGAAGAGGATCTACTAGGTTTTCCATAGTAAAAAGCCACTGTTTGTTCTTGAAGAGATTTTAGCCAGTGCCTTTTTTTTTAAAACTTAGGTTTTAGTTGGGGGTTTAGCTTTCTTTTTATTTTTTAAAGGCAACTGAAATTCCAAGTAGAATTGCTGTAGTGGGCCTGAGTTTCTTTCACAATCTGGCACAGAATATTTTCCTTGCCACTAATCCCCAGTGGGTGCATTTCACCCACCTTAAATGGGATATTTCTAAACATTACCATTTCAACCAAAGTTATTTGATAGATCACTATTATTTATTGATACTGTTATAAGTCTTGCTGCCAACATAATCTTAATAAGTCATTACAAGTCCACTGGGTAAGCTATTTTTCCATTTCTTAAGCTTTAGTGCCTGTGCTGTATGGATTTGGCATTTAATAAATCACTGGAGGGCCAGCAAACACATTATATTCCTGTAGTTGAGACTGTCTAGACAAAAGTGCATGGAGAGATCTTTCCACTCTAAGTAGCGGGAGAGCATTTGTTTGCCACAAATTGGTTCTGAATCAATTGCTCAGAAACTTGGCATATCCAGGCTTACTTGGATACAGGAGGAGGGCTAGACTAAGTGCTGCATGGGGTGCTTTTCTGCCTTCTAGTTTAATTGAATAACCGAGAAGCAATGCCTAAGAAACAACACTCCTGTGGGAAAATAGCCTAGAATTTTACCCTTTTCAGATTTAAGAGTTATTATACCAGTCTTTCTGCTATATGACCTTCGCTTACAAAATGTATGAAAGGTATCTTAAAGCAATTATGCAAGTGATACTATTAAGAGTGTATAGCAAGGGCAAAAAAAAAAAAAAAAGAGAAAATGTGATTTCTTTTCTGGTAAACATATTATGTATGTATGTGTATTGGTATTTGTTTTCCCCATATAGCTTTTAGTGTGTGTGTGTGTGTGTGTGTGTGTGAGAGAGAGAGAGAGAGAGAGAGAGATCTTCAGTGAACCTTAATGATCTGGGATTATGTGATTATGTTAGGGCTCGGTTTTGCCCTTTGAACTAGACCACTAGTGATCTCGTAACTATTGCTATTCTTGGAAGTCCAATCAGAACATGGGGAATTTCAGAATAATAGGAGTTTCAGTGTAGCTCTTGGACTGACCAAGGCATTTCCTTTGCTGTTACTTCTTCTTAGTTATCTTTACGTGAGGTAACCTGCTGGTTGTGTTGCACTAAAATTTCCATTTAGAGTTTCCTCCTTGATTGATTTTCTTATAGATAAGGTGTTTTCAGTAGAGAAAAAGAATTATGAAAATAACTGTAGGATCATTCCAGCCTCAGTGACACCAATAACGTAGAATTTGTATTCAGAAACATTTGGATTACATATCCTAACCATACATTGCCATAATAGTTGGCCCCTTACATGGATTTAAAACTATCTGTTTTTATCTTTACATAAAAAGAAAAATACTACTTGCCACGAATTTCCATTATTTGGGAAGTGTTCACTTCACAGGTGACCTGTAATGTACATTGGTTCGCTGTGTAGAAGTTCATTTGACTGTTTCACGTGTGAATATATTTTCCAGCCTAAACTGTTCACATGTGTGAATGCTTCTCAAATTCTGCCTTCATCTCTTCTTTTCATGCCAAGATATTTGAATGTTGAAGAAATTATTAGATGACTAAATAAATGACCAATATTTGAAGGATACAGTTGGGCAGCAATGACACTCAAATTTAAGTCCTGTGTTACCTGAGGGTAGAATGAATATCTCCTGTCATGAACATTTTAGGTACCTCTTAAGATTTAGGTGAAAGCAGAAATCAGGGGTTTTATATCCTGCATAGAAGAAAACTTTTCAGCAGTGATTGTAGAATCTCTCCTGACTTCTGTAAATAGGCTTAAATTCCAGTGTTTCTTGATGTGATTCTGTATAGCTCTTTTGGTTGTGTACTTAAGGTCTTTGACTTCAGAATGCTACCCAATCCAAATTCACAAATCCTCACATCATCTTCTAAAATTGTGATTAAGCTTTTAATTGGGTACCTTTATGATGTAATCCAATGGAACTGGGACTGCCTGTCAGAGTATTTGTGTTCATGGAGTTATTAGCATCACCCGAAGACAGATTGTATGGTTACGGATATGGAGAGGTAGGACAGATATCCAGAAAGCTCTTCTTATATCCTACTGACTACTTGACACATCTTTTTCCAAAAATATTTCTCTTGCATAAGGGTTCTAGACCTCCTCCTTGAGAGAAGTTTGGCAGACTTCACTCCTATAATATATTCAGAGATGGGCCAGGAGGAAATATCTGAGCCTTTGGTAAGCAGAATGGGGAAAGGAGAAAAAAGTATTTCTGAAAGTGTTAGTTGGATAGAGAAAGAAAAATTGAGGAAGTTAAAGGTCTTAGGGGAGATTTTCTCTTACTCTGTAGCATTACCTATGGCCATACCTATGGCCACAAACAGCATTTCTTGACTTGGTCCTGTTTTTCTATTTAGAATCCATGTTCTCCAAGGACAGAGACTTAATATTTAAGTACATACGTCAAAGAAATAAATATTGAGTTTTTATTCTTCATACTCAATAGTAAAAATCAACCCCTTTTACCAATGTCAACAGGGCAAAAATTCCATAAATTAATTTTTTTTCTTTCAGTCAAGAGGAGAAAATATTGAGTAACATCCTATAACAAGAAAATATTTCTTTTAGAAATAAAATTTAAGAATCTTTTGGAACAATGTTCCTTTTTTCCTCTCTTCCATATGTTTTGAGCATGTGGATGCCTGGAATAAATTCAGTTTAGAGGCCATTCTGAAAAGGCAGAAAAACCAACTAATTCTTATGTATGATTGGCAAATCTTAAGAATGCTAATTTAGAAGAATGCTAATAAATCAGGATGCTTCTGTGAGTTTGGAATGGCTATCTAAAGCTTTCAGCTGCCATCTGAAGAACAGTGGAACCCTGTGAGGAACACTTTGGCCAAGTGTTGTTGGTGTATATCATGCCTCCTTCTTTGTCCCACTGTATCAGTGCTGAGAACATGGGGGGTGATTAGGTATTTGGTGAATCTGGATCATGTGTAGAGAGTCAGTTTGGAGAAATGGAAGTAAGTACCTCATAATCTAATAATTTGAAGATCCCACAGAACTTTATCACCATTAACTGTTCTGAAAGAGATACTGTGTGAGGTAGGTGTTGAGAATTATGAAACTACATCTTAGAAAAAGTATTCTGAACTTTTTGTCTGTAATAATAATATGTAAATAATGGCTGGCTTTTTATATATATTGCATCATTGATATATATTGACTCATTAAATCCTCATGACACTCAATGAGATTATTATCCCTATTTTATACAGGAAGCCCAGAAAAGTGGTTTGCCCAAAGTTACATATAACTATGTGGTCATGCTTATTACCAGTTAGTTTGGCTCTAAAATCTATACATAACCACCATCTGTATTACTGTAATCTACTCAAAGAGAAAGCAGCCCAAATGAGGTGAGCCATAGAAAGTATATGTTATAGTATCTCCCTCAGTATTGCTAAAAGGCATCTTTCAGTAATGAATTCTGGCTTTGGTGCTAGAGCTGGAGCTGGTAAGGGAACATCTTCAAGGACCAAGGTGGCCACACCTCATTCATCCCTCTGACTCTCTCATGGTCTTATGTCTGTTATCTCTCACGATGTCTGCTTTACATGCCAGCTTTTTCTCTGTGGCGCATATAGATAAAGATGGCTGCCTCCACCCAATCTCCACACTAGAATTCAAGAATTCTCCACTATCTAAGTGCTGCTTCTGGGCTCATCCCTGGTCCAGTCATCTGAAAATAAGGTGGAAGATGAAAATAAGATGGAAGATCAGAGAGGATGCAGTTCTTAAAGAATGTGCTATAAAAGGGAGACAACAGAAACCCTAAAGCAGAGGGGTTTGTTTAAGTTTTCAGGGTAGCAATCTTTCCTTAAGACCCCACTGCTTGAATGTGTGGACAGTGATACTACTCTTTCTCAAGTAGTAATCTTTCCTTAAGGGTAATTTTTTTTTTTTTTTTTTTTTTTTTTTTGGTGTGTGTGTGTGGGAGTAGAACTTTAAATACAAGTCCACACAAATGGCAGGATTTCTGTAGGCCCAGTGTTCAGTTGCATTTCAAGTACAGCATTTCCTCCTGGAATGGATTGGCCTGCTGAGTGGTGTGTAGGCATTTCAAGGCACCAGAGAACACAGATGAAGACAACAAACCTTCCAAGGGTCTCCTGTGGCTCTGGGTTTCCACTCACCCTTGCCTCTCTGGTAGTGGTAGCTGTCTCTATGCGTTCTTGGCTGTTGAATCCTGCGCTTCTGAGGAGGGGCTGCTGGGACCCTCTTGATCGTCTGAAGAGGGGACGCCACCGAAATCGCGACCTGAACAACTGGACCTGGGCCAGGCTGTGGATGTGTGAGGTGGGGGCGGAGAGAGGCGAATTCAGAGCTCCAGCCTCCGGGCTTGGGTTAGATCTGATAGAGGAAGCTAGAACAATGGGAGCTTTCCCCCAGGACCTTTGTGTAATCTCAGCTTCGCCAAGATGCATGGGGATGGGAGAGAGCTGAACCCAGGCGGTAAAAGACAGACGGGGGCCGGGGCCACCTGGACCAGGGGTGGGGCAAGGAGGAGGAAGCCTTGCCTTGAGAGAAAGAAATAGGGCGCTTTCACAGCAGATAAGGGTAAAGATAATCTTTCCTTAATGGTAGCAATCTTTCCTTAAGACCCTACTGCTTGAATGTGTGGACAGTGATATTACTCTTTCTCATTTCTATACCTCAGAACTCATTCCACAGGAGGATGATACATGCCCGCCCTATTGAACTCAGGGTCATGTGACTTGCTTTGGTCTAGGAAAAGTCAGGAATGCCATGTGTCACTTCTGAGCAGAAAATTTAAGAGCCAGCCTGTGTTATCCTTGCCTTTCCTTCCTCTGCCATGATCCTTGATTGGTGAAGTTCCAGACAGAAGGAGTAAATATGCAGTGAAGAAGAGCTGCATGTATCCATGATACACGGTATCACGGCCAGGTAGGCTTAAGGAAAAAGTGAACTTTTGCTATTTTAAGCCACTGAGATTTTAGAGTAGTTTGCTTTTATAGTTCATCTGAAATGAATATATTACAGATTAAATCATTAATATCATTTAAACATCAGGAAGAAATGGGGAAAAATATACTCTTCTTGATAACCCCACTGAAGTAGAATTTTTAGTGACCATGTAGTCTAATTACACCACATTGGAATATCTAGTTGATACCTACTCCCAAGTCCCGGTTTAGGCAAAATGATGAAAATTTTTTTACTTCCTATTTGTCCTCCTTCCCCAAATTCTGTGCTTTTCCCCTCCCCCACCATGGGGACCTCTACCATTTGAGAGACCATATCCAGACTGCCCTTGGCCTCTGGGCCTCACCTTTCCTTGCTCCCAGAATGCTATCTCATGTTTACCTCTCCACCTTTCCTCTTATATACTTTCTTCTGCCAGGCTCAGGTTCAAGATACTATAAATGTATTAGACAGGGTTCTCCAGAGAAACAGAACCAAAAAGATAGATCTAGAAGAAATTTATTGTAAGAGCTGAGTTATGTGGTTATGGATGCCTAGGAGTCACAATCTGCTATCTGTAAACTGGAGGGCTGGGAAGGCCAGTGGTAGGATTCAGTTCAAAGTCAAAGGCTTTGAGAACCAGGAATTCTGATGTCCAAGGGCAGGAAAACATGGATGTCCCAGTTCAAGAAGAGATAGAGAATTTACCTTTCCTTCACCTGTTTTTGTTCCATTTGGGTCCTCAGTGGATTAGATGGTGACTAAGGTGCATGTGGATCTACTTTATGAAGTCTACTGAATCAAACATGAATCTCTTCTAGAAATATTCTTACACATGCAACCAGAAATAATGTTTTACCAGCTATCTGGGTCTTCACTGGCCTGGTCAAGTTGACACATAAATTGACCATCACAATAAGGCAGTAGTTCACTCATATTCTATTATAGCATTGTCCCATAGAAATATAATGCTTGCCACATTATGTTGTTCAGATTTTTATATTTAAAAAAGCCACAGTGAAAGAGTAATAGGATACAGGTGAAATGAACTTTAATAATATATTTTGTTGAACAAAACATATCTAAAATATCATTTTGGTATGTAATCCATAAAAATATCATTGATATTTTTTTCACTTTTTTTCCATAGTAAGTCTTTAAAATCTGGTGTGTTTTTACACTTAACAGTATATCTCAATTCAGACCAGCCACATTTTAACTACTTAATAACCACATGTGCCCAGTGGCCACAGTATTGGAAAGCACAGCTCTTTAACATCCAGTCCACTCATAGGTGGTTAATAGGATGCCATTCTTACCCTTCCAAGTAATATAGGATTATTTTGTAGCATTCTCCTGGAGGTAAGGGGTGTGCTTCTGTTTTTTTTAACCAAAAGAAGTGGCTATTGGTGAAAGGCTATCTGACAGACAGGATTCCAGAGGAGAAGAATCTCTGCTGTAGGTATGTATCTATTTGAACGTCCGGTCATGTGGGTTTTAGACCTTCCTGAGGGTGGATCTCACCCTCTACTCCTTGTGGTCTAATACCATGGCCCAGGCTTCTCTTGGTAAATTAAAAGCAGATTGTCAGGCTTTCCTCTGGTGCATAGTATATAGATTTCTAAACTTTGGATGTTGTTGAGGCTACAATTTTATAAACATTCCAGTTGATTCTTGATCCTGCTTGAACAGTCAGAATTTAGAAGGTGGAATGGTCCAGGTCCAGGAGGGAAGTGGTTTCATAGGGGTGGAGATATGATAGCTCAAGTTTTCAGGGGAAGTAGATGGAAGAGTGCTATTTCTACCCTCTTTCCTTTCCCTAACTTCCATCATTTTAGTTTGGAAGGTGTGTTTCATTGCATTCTAGTAAAGTAAAAGGGGAAGTACAATTAAGAGTAATAGCCTTGAGAGGGGAAAAAAAATCCAATGCAAAAAGTGAGACAATATCATGAAAAACAAAACAAAACAGTACTAAAGGAATTCTCTAATGGTTTCTCCAAAGCAAATTTAAAACTTTATGCAAAGGAGTAATTTAAATGATTCATAGTAAAAGTCGAGCAAATTTATCCAATCATCAGTCAGTATGCCAAATGATGGTGTTAGAAGAATTGCACATCAACAGGGAAAATCAAGTTATTTCACATAGCAACTGGGTTGTTATCCAAATCAAATAAGCAAAATGAGAAAAAGTTATGTTCTCCATGGCTATAAATCAACGATAGTGGGCTCTACTGCATTTTTAATTGGCAGCATCTTTCCCTTTATACATCCAAATATGGATTCAGGAAGTATCTCTTTAGCTGCCTGGGCATTTTTATAATGCTCATCACTATAAAACTGTAGAATCAAGGGAGGTAAAAATGGGACCACATGAGACAAGAGCTTTTGTGAGGATTGTAAATTACAAGCTTTAATGTCATTAAGCTATTAAAAAAATTCAATTTCTATGTGGTTTTAAAGACAATTTTTAAAGTCAACTACCTACCAATTAATGCAAAAATAAATGGGGCTGTTATGAGAATTAGTCTTTAGCTTTGAAGAAGGTTTGTTTCAAATGTCAAGGATTTGTCCTAATGAATACTGGAATCAGTGAATGTTTCCCAGCAGAAAAGAAAATTTCCAAAGATGAGAAAAATCCGTAGTGTTCTTTTTTAAAGGCAGTTGTGTGTGATAGAGTTAGAATCACTTAATATTTTCAATATTTGCTTTGAAAATTGGATGAGTTCCATACCACTGATAAAACAATCTTTTTCTAGAAGCATTGGGTAATGCCCCATGGAGACCCAGGTGCTCCCTTACAGTAGAAAGCTAAGACCCTGCCAATCCAGAGAACGCATCTTGGTAGTATAGAGTAGGGCTTCTCACTGCTGCCTGAGGCATGGTGCTAGGATGGTGGTCCCCTACACACATGCCTAGGTGGCTGGAGAGGACCTTCTGTTTGGGGAGAGAAGTAAAACTGGAACCTGACACCTCAACCTGAGCTTATGTATACCAACCAGCAAGTCTCTGAACCAAGGATTCCATCTTAGGAACTGCCTTAGTGTAAAGGAAAAAAGGAGGTTATCCTGATTTGAAAATATAACACATTTTAAATGAGCAGCACATGAAATGGAATATTTTCCTGCAATGTGCCCAAATGCAGACCCATATCGAGGTGGAGAGAATTAGAGAAGGTGGGTGTATATAAGTTCCCAGAAGAAGTGATGGGGTTGCCCAGAGAGCCTCTCTCTGTGGGGCATTCACTGCCCAGGTGAAGCCGAGCGTGGCACTGCAGGAAGTTTTCAGATATATCAGAATTCCAGATGTTTATGTGAAATTGCCCGATTTTTAAGTGTTGGCAACAAATTCATATAAGAAAAAAAAACAACCCAAAAATGAAATAAAAAATCCTTTGCCTGTGTTAAACAAAACCAGCCTGTGAGGCAGGTGCAACTAGCAAGGCTTCAAATTGCAATCTCTGTTTTAGTGCTTTGAAAAATTCCTATATTTAAATAGAAAGAAAAACTCCATGATCATAATTTTCTTTTTGAATAGAGTTTATTGTCTTAAAGTAGGCCTTAATTACTCATCTGTTCTTATTTTACACAAGACCTGTTCTGGGTCCATTTTACTTTGGATTGAGTATTTTCTGAGCTGTGAAATACTCTCAGAATCCTCAGTCACTTAAGTTCTGCTCTGAATGTAGATTTTTATCATAAAGCTATCTTAAATCCTTTTTCCCTTAAGCCGTCTCCCACGTAGTTTTTAAAGCTCATCAATATAAATGTTTGTGTCTGTCTTATTTGTTTCTCATGTTTAGAAGGGGAAAAAGGAGATTGATTACAAGGGTCATAAAAGTAATGATGCATTTAATGAAAGCATGTATTTTATAGATAAAATAAACTTTAAAAAATAACTTGAAGCTGATATCCAAATTAATGGAATGAAATGACCTTCAGAAGGCAATTTCTTTATACTCAGGTCATTTGAGCCCTTTTCCTGTTTTTATTTATTTTTAATTTGATTTTTACATTTTGACTTTGACAACTTTATCCTACTTCCTTTGGATCCTCTATAAAACTCAAAAAGTTTCAATGAGCCTTCCAAATTTCTAAGTTTTATCATAGTTACAATGTTTTTTAACTGTATAGAGTCCAAATGGCTTGTTGCTGACAATAAAGACATCAACATTTCCTTCATAAAATATGTATTTATTGAGTCCCCAACATAGTAGGGTCAGTGTTCTGGGCGCCAAATTCTCTGCTTCCACGTAGACTACATTTCAGTGATGGAAAACCAGTAATAAGTAAATAGAATTGGTTTCAGTTGCAGTCCAGCCTGGAAAATGGAAACAAGTCTGGGACTTTTGAATGTGGGGAATTTAACATTGGAGGATTGTTGTATTGCTGCTAGAATAACTGAGAAGCCAAGCAGAATGTTGAGAATTCCCAAAGATTGCAACAGTAAGAAGCTCTTACCATCCCAAAGCCTGATGTGGAGGATGTGGAGCTTCCATTGCTGGAAGGGATGTCCTCCAGGGGCGGCTGCCTTTTCATCTTCTAGTGCTTCCATTGTCAAATCCTACTCTGGAGCCAAAGCATAAGAGAGCCCAAGACATATCGGAAGCTGTAGGAGTATCTGGATGAGAGATGGTAGCTTCACTAGCAATTTAGGATGTAATTTGGAAACAGAATAATCAGGATTTACTAATTTACTAGATGTGGAGTACAGGGGAAAGAGTGGAATCAAAACGGACTCCTGGGTTTGAGGCCTGACTCCTAGGTTTTGGGTGGATGGCGTCACCATTCACTGAGATGGTGAAGCCTGGTAAAAAGGGGTGGGGATGAGGCAGAAGTCAAGAGTTCTGTTTTAGACACATTAAGTTTGAGATCCTTTTTCAACTTTCAAATGAAGGCGTTGAGGAGGCAGTTGAAGATGGGAGCTTGGAGGCCATGTGAGAAGTCAGAGCCATCAACATACGAGGGATATTTATCAGCTGTGGAACTGAGGTTGATCACCTAAGGAGGAAGGCCAGAGAGTAGAAGGCCAAGGAGCAAACTCTAGGGTAATTCAGTAATTAAAAATCAGAGACAGAGGGACTGGCAAAGGAGATTAAGAAGGGTGGTGAGGTGGGAGGTAAACATAGGGATAGTTTTGTTTTAAGAAGCTGAAGTGTTCTATGGAGGATGGAGCATTTACCAGTATCACATATCACTGAGAGCTCAATTAAGATGTCAGAGAATTGATGATTGCAGAAAGGCAGGGAACGACTTTTCTAATCATTATGAAATCTGATTTAGTAGAGTGGCAACCAAGGAAGCTCAAAAGGAGGAGAGAAGGTAAAGAAACAGAAGCAGTGGTTTTGAACGACGGTTGCATGGAATTTTACTGTGAAAACTAGTGTTCTGTATGAGAGTGGCACTGGCATCTTAACTAACTGGAAGCCAGAAGACAATGGGGGAAAGCTTCCAAAATTAGAAGGAAAAATTATTTCCAACTTTAAATTCTACATGGAAGCAAACTATCAATTATGTGTGAGGGTAGAATGAAGAACTCATACATGCCAGGACTCCAAAACTCTGCCTTCGAGGCACCTGATCTCAGAAAGCTACTGGAGAATATTCTTCTTCAAAATGAGGGCATAGATCCCAAGTAGAACACATGAGATCCAGGAAACAGTGAAAAGAGCATAGGTATATACAGAAGAACATCCTAAGACAGCTGCAGCAGGAAGATAGAGGAGTCCAAGAAGCAAAAAGCTAGTATTTGGGTAGGGAATGGGAGAGAAGAATAGAAGGGATATGTAATATCATATGAAAGACCAAATGAACTATGCAAAAAACCATATAGAAAATAAAATTAAGGGACACTTTTGCAGATAAATATTTGGGAAGGACAAGAGCGAGAGAAAGAGACAGTGAAAACTAAGTAAATAAAAAAAAAGGTAAGTTTGTGGTTAAGAAAAAATTAGAGTTGTACGAGAAAGGAAATCTGATCATAAGACATCTAATATTGCTCAGCAATGAACACTGATGATTGACTTAACAAAATGTTATGAAATAATTACGCTGGCATAATTTGGAAAGACAAATGTGGTAGTGGGGTAAAGAGCTCAATCCTCATTTACCACAAAGGGGATTAATACACGTTGTCTAAACCAGGGTTTAGAAAGAGGGAGGTCAGTATGGTAATGTACTCAAAGAATTGGAAATTGCTGCCAGGTATTGGGGGAGATTACAGAGTGGGGCAGCCAGGGCCTTGGTTTTAAGCCATTACCATTTGCGTGTGTGTTTTCTTTCTTTCTTTTTTTGTTCATTTTTTATTTTATTTTTTTAAAAAGATTTTATTTATTTATTTGAAGAGAGTTAGAGAGCACAAGTTGGCAGAGCAGCAGGCAGAGGGAGAAGCAGGCTCTCCGCTGAGCAGGAAGCCTCATGCAGGGCTCAATCCCAGGACCTTGGGATCATGATCTGAACCAAAGGCAGATGCTTAACCAGCTGTACCACCTAGACACCCCTGCATGTGTATTTTCTTTTGAAGAAATAATAATTCTTACTCCTTTCCTTAAACGTCTTTTAAAAATGTCAGGAGGTAGCCTAAAGAGATATAATTGATATAGTATTTGGTTGATAATTCTTTCATGACACTTTTTTTTTAACCTCACTTAACTGTTTCTTGTAGATTTGTCTTATTTTTCTCTATGATACCTGTAGCTCTCAAACTTCTGCTTTCCTGAATTGCCACTCACAACAGTAAAAAATGACTCTTTTTAGGTCATTTATAATGGAGAGTCTTGTTTTATTTCTATCTTTGTGACACCTACCTAGTAGGTATTCACGTTTTTTTGTTGTTAAATTTAATTGAATAATGAATTATTTTTAATTGGTCATAGGATCTAAAAGAAAAAATCCCTTTTAACTAGTTGCTATAATTTTCACTAAACAAGGAGATTGACAATATGGTTTAGACTCTTTAGCTCTTTCTTTTTTTGTCTTATCTAAGACAAAGGCCATCTGAACATACTATTTCATTTCACAGGTGAATTGATTTAGTGGTCAGGGGTGCATTTGGTAGCTAAACTTCCTGGGGCCCATGAAAGTTCACAGTGAGTTGTATGATGATTGTTTTATAGTGGAAGTAGATGATGGATAATACCTGCCCTCAACTTCTCCAGGAAAAAAGGTAATATTTTTCATGCTCTGTATTGTCAGACTCTAGGGCTTTAATGACAAATTTGTTTGAGTGCCTGCACAGATCTAATGCTCCTTCCTGAAAGCAGTTTGATGCTGCTGGCAGGTATGTTCATAGCTGTTCGTTAGGACAAGGATGTGTCGATCTAGATAATATTCATATTGTCTGGGCAATCCTTTACCAAACGGGCAGATACTTGCCATTTGGTAAAGAGGTGCACCCTTGGAATTGCATACTTCTTCATTGGCTATATCAACACTTGTGTGCTTTTCCTATGCTTGACATTGTGCTAAGTGCGGGGGTAATAGAGTGGTAGCGAAGTACGCTTGTATCAATTAAAGAAAGATAAACTGTATATGAGAAGCTCTATAATAGAAACATCACAGAGGATGCTTAAGGAACATAATTTCTATCCCAATGCACTTCTAAATCTCTTATAATAGAATTTCAGGTTGCAGGTACCTCCTAACAAGATGGGAAAGATGTTTCAGGTAAGGAGGACTTCAAATTGCACCTCCATTTCTGTTGCCTATTTTTGTTGTTGTTTTGTGTGTTTTTTTTTCTGTTTTTAATTCTTTATTTAAATTCAATATAGTTAACATATACTGTATTATTAGTTTCAAGGGTAGAATTTAATTTTCATCAGCTGTAGATCACACCCAGTGCTCATTACATCACGTGCCCTCCTTACTGCCCATCATCCAGTTACTCCATCCCCCCACTTCCCAGCCCTCCAGCAACTCTCAGCTTGTTTCCTAGAGTTCAGCCTGTCTTATGGTTTGGCTCCCTCTCTATTTTCATCTTAATTTATTTTTTCTTTTCTTTCCCTTCATCTGTTCTGTTTCTTAAATTCCACATATGAGTGAAATCATATGGTATTTGTCTTTCTCTGATTTCTTTCGCTTAACATAATACCCTGCAATTCCATCCATGTCATTGCAAATGGCAAGATTTCATTCTTTTTTTTTTTTTTAAAGATTTTACTTATTTATTTGACAGAAAGAAATCACAAGTAGACTGAGAGGCAGGCAGAGAGAGAGAGAGAAGCAGGCTCCCCGCTGAGCAGAGAGTCTGATGCGGGACTCAATCCCAGGACCCCGAGATCATGACCTGAGCCGAAGGCAGTGGCCTAACCCACTGAGCCACCCAGGTGCCCCAAGATTTCATTCTTTTTGATGGCCAAGTAATATTCCACTGTGTGTGTGTGTGTGTGTGTGTGTGTGTGTGTGTGTGTGTACCACATCTTCTTTATTAATTCATCTGACATCTGGGACATCTGCGCTCTTTGCATATTTTGGCTATTGTGAGCATTGCTGTTATAAACACTGGGATGCAGGTGCCCCATTTGAATCACTTTGTTCATATCCTTTGGATTAATACCTATTACTTATTGCTGGTTTGTAGGGTAGCTCTATTTTTAACTTTTTGAAGAAACTCCATACTGTTTTCCATCTTTTGCCTATTATTGAAAGCAAATTGATATTTTAATCAAAAATCCAAAATATCTGAACTTCAGAAAAAGGCCAAGAATATCAATCTCGATAAGCCTCTTCTTTGGCTTCACACTGAACTCCCATTCTTCCCAGCTCTAGTACTCTCAGCTCTAGTACTGTGTCAACTTCAAACGTGGAAATCTCCATGCCTGTGCTATAGTACTTTAGCTCTGCATAGAAATGCCTTCACAGACTCAAAAGTTAAATTAGGTCTTTGGCTTTTATCAAAGACAAGCAAGACAAACATTCATAAGCCTCTGGGTGTTTCATAAATGTGTATTTGAGGTCTAACCATTAACATTTTCTTTGGTTTTCCCCTAAAAATTCCTTTGACAAGTTAATTCAGATTTCAGATTCCTAATTAGCAGGACAGTATCTGGTCCATAGTAGGTGCCAAATAAGTTTCTGTTGAAGGAGTAAGTGATTGAGCTAATTAATATTGAGCGTACTATGTGCCAGCATCTGCACTAGATGCATCATTCCTTTGATAACAAACTTGTATATTGTAAAAGCTGTTAATAAAATAAAGATCTAAAAATCTTGCTGCTTCTCTTTTTCACCTTTCTGCAGAAAATATAATCATTTCTTTATAGTTAGTTCACAGGCAAAACTACATACCCAACTTTCATCATTTCCCTTCTTTCCTCCCCCACCACACATGTGTGCACACATGTGTACACACACGTGTACACACACACACACACACACAGCTCTTCTTACTTGACCTTGTTTCCTTTTTGGAAATATATGGAGTATAAGTAATAAAGGACTGGAGAGATTCAGGTTGTACATTGCTGCCATGTGCCTTTAATTCTGTTCTGTTTATTGTGATAAGGGTCTAAGAAGAAGTTTTCAGCTTTTTAGAGCACACAGCTTCAATAAGTAACACTGAAACACATAAGTAGCTCTGAAACCAATACTAATTTGCTCTCTTTCTAATATGAAAGAAATGCTATTATTGGCTGTGAGTATTGCTATTATTGCTCTTATTTCAACAGTAAAAATGGCATCACACATGCCATTAGGTTGTAATTCTCAACCAATACTTAATTGTTTTACCCTGCCTATCTCATAAATAGAAACCGTTAGGGTGATCATGAAATATGTAGATTCATTAAGTATAGCAATATCCAATAGTATTCCAAATTAAATTCAAGCAATTAAAACTTTTTTTCCCCCTTCATATTCAAGCCTACTGAGCATAGGAGCTGGGTTTTCATGTACACAGAGGCTTTATAGTATTCTTCTTTCCTGTCTGAGCTTCTCTCCCTTGAATCGTTTTCTTTCAGTTCTGTTTATTCAAATTTAGTTGCCTCAGTTCTGGAATATTCTTCAAGTGCCTTAAGTTGAGCAGATGGCTTCCTAAATACAAGACTAGTAAATTTCACTGTACCTGTGAAACAATAAATCTGCCATAAGTCAGGCATGGTGGCACATTTGAGATTGGAAATATTTTGGATCCTGAGGTGCTTTTCAGAAACAAGTTGGTTTTCACACTAGGCAGACACTTTTCATCTTTTGAAGTACGTGATGGTCCTAGCATACCTTAATAAACCTCCAGGGAATTCACAGGGGGTGTTTTACAATGCAAAGCTGAAAAATAAAAACAGGGAAGATTTTAAAGCATCTTTCTTCACAATCTGTAAGACAGATAGTTTTAGAGATAGATGAGTAATCTTTTCAGAATTTTAAGATTTGGGATTTGGAGGCAGCTTCAACTACTTTGGTCTTTATCTTCAATTGCATTATGTGACAAGTTTAAAAATGCAAGCAATATTATTTGTCTTGAAAAATACTGCCCTATATATTGGGAGTGCAGAAGAGGAGGAGGGGCTTCCGGACAAAGGGGCAGCCCTTTGTTACTGGGAATTGATTTTGAAATTTAAAGTTCACAAATGAAAGCTTGTACCACAAAAGCTACTTATGGTTTCAAAATATTAGCAATTTTCAGGGTTAAATAAGCCAATAAGGAAGACCTTCAAGAAAATTTATCTTTGTCCAATCTGTCTCCTGGGAAGATCAAGATAACTGCTTTTCCTTTATTTTATTGGGTTCAAGCAACCATGTGAAAAGCTATGTAATCACCAAGTAAATATTGACCATGTAATTATAGAGTAAATATTATTTTGTGACACTGTAAGTAGCAGATAGTTATTTCTACCTCCTGAACTATCTACTGATCATGTCCTAACATTAAATATTAAGTGATAATTATGTTTCTAATGTCTTTCAATACCCTTCCTGAGCATTCTACCTGTTGGTGGAGTTATAAAGGTGGTAATGTTCTCTAAATTACTGTCATTTTATGTGACAACCTCGTGTGGTTCTCTATGTAGCTTTTTATAAGGATGTCCAAAATAATATTCTTTATAATGTCTTATAATTTTGAAAGGACTTTCACACATACTTCCTATAAGTAGGAATAAACAGATTATTGTTCCAGATTAAAAAGCCCTGAAGTCCAGAAATATTACCAGAGTTGTTTGAATTCATGCAGTGCAATCTGCTGAATGGGGGCTGATGCATGTTTCTGATTCTTTGGCCAGTGCTGGTTTTGCTTATTTATGTTCCTTTTACAATAAACATTAACTAATGTGTGTCAGGGGCTGAGGATTTGCTTCTGCTACAGACACAGTGTCATTTCTGGGGCTGAAGGAGATGGCAGGTGAATTGATAGGTCAGTGTCAAGCCCATTGCAGAGATCCAGATTCAGGCAAAGTGCCTGAAATAGAATGGAATATTGAGGGCGCCTGGGTGGCTCAGTGGGTTAAAGCCTCAGAATTCGGTTCAGGTCATGATCCCAGGGTCCTGGGATCAAGCCCCGCATCGGGCTCCCTGCTTGGCGGGAAGCCAGCTTCCCACCTCCCACTCCTCCCCGCCTGCCTCTCTAGCCATCTAGCATGTGTCTATGTGTGATCTCTTGCTCTGTTGAATAAATAAATAAATAAATCTTAAAAAAAAAAAAAAAAGAAAGAAAGAATGGAATATTGTATGTGAGGGATAGTTCATATCATGATTTCCATTTGTTGTTCTTATTGGCTATGTCAGTCGGATTATCATCCCTAAAAGAGCATCTTCAGCCAAATAGAGGCTTACTTACCTCATGCAGTATGAAGCCTGGAGGTCCAGAGGGCAAGGCAATATAGTACTTAAACCGTTCAGTGAAGAGAGTAAGGTCCTTCTCACCTCCAGCTACACCATCTTTTGTAACGTTCAAGAAAGCTTTGGTGCCACAGATTTTACTACCGAGACCCGTCCCTTCCATCTGTTGCTTAGAATAATTACAGTTCAGGGTGTAGGTTTGGCTTTTTTCAAATATGCAGGACTTGACACTGTGGGACTCTTAATGGAGCCAGCCTGCAGGCTTCAGGCAGAAAGCTCCTCCTTCAGCCAAGTGGTACTTCCTTCCATTTCAGTTTATAGACTGGTGGCCTTCCTTTGGTTCATCCCCTCTTACAGGACATGGCTGAAAATAGCAGAGTCAGCCAATGCCAAATTGATGGAGAATTTCCCCCATTTCTTCTAACACTATCTTGGGTGCTGCCTGCTGTGTATTCTGAATCCATCAGGTGACTAGTGTGACCAAATGTCTCTCCAGCGCATTTTAAAGGCCAGCAGCTTCCCAGTTCTCAGTGAGCCAATTTCACAATTCTCACTTTCAGTTACCAGATTCTGTGTTATTCAGAACTGAGATGCCTGTGAATGACATACACGTGACCAATGCTCTGGAAGGAACCAGCCTCGCGTGCAGGTAAAAAGAACAATAAGGCAGGAGAGAGAGTACTTCTTCCATTTCCTCAGTCAGAACTGAGTTGCTCTAAGGGCTGCTAAGAAAGTGAGGTTTAGAAGAGGAAAGGGGGCGAGAATAGGTGCTGAATACCTACTGCCTGCCTCAGACATCTAGCATTGGAATCTTTTTCTTGTATTTCCAGTGTTCCTTATGGCTCAGATAGAGGATCAGAGCTCCACCAATCAGATCCAACCACATAAGACATTAAGTAGAATATTGGTGATATGAAGAGATTAGGATAGTGCAGAATCTGTTCTGGTAAGAGTGACGGTGGCAGGAGTAGAAATAATAGAGTGATTTGTGCCCATTTCCCAGAGACATCAGACAGAAGCCACAGTTCCTGCAAGAGGGATCCCAGCCCAGCACTCTTGGTGTTTGTGATGTGAGCTGTGTGACCTGCCTCAGGATGGTGGCAGTTGTGTCCTTGTAGGGTGGGCACCATAGCACAGTTTGGGGCATTGTTCCTCGCTCTCTGGTCTCCTTCTCTGGCCTTCTGAGCATTTTATAAGTGAGCCAACATCACTGAATGAACTTTGATATCACCTAAATGAATCAAGTTTGATTCAGCTATTTGCAATTTAGCACTTTGGGGAAAGGATTATTTTAGCTTGGTAGCTGCTAGAATTTCAGGGGACCAAGGATAAGGAGGAGTAAAATATGACTCTTGTTCTAAGATCGGATAACAAACAAATAGTCATCTGATTATATTAAGTTCTAGTAGCGAGTAACACGGGGTAGAAGTTGTCAAGCTGATCATGACATGTTGTGGGAATCCCAGTGGGGGGAAAAAAATCTAGCAGATGGGTGGTGATAAGTGTCAAGAGCTTATGAGAGAAGACAGAGCTTAGTATGTGAGAGATCTGAGCTAGACCAGATCCCCAAAATTGGGGCAGCTGTGTTAGAAGATTGGTGAGAATGACAAAATAGATTTAGGTTTCAATGGCCCCCACTTTGAGTTTTTATTGAAATACCAAATGAACAAAGGATAATATGAGGTTAGGATAGAGGTAAATGGATGCGTTCATTTACCTCCATTTATCTCCAAGTCAGATGCCTCTTTATTTCCTTTTGGAGGAGAGTCCATAATTCAGTGGTCAGTGGAATCCTCATGGAAGGAGAAATCTTCCAGGTCAGAGAAGGCCATCCCAGTGTACTTAGTTTTTATGCCATTAGACTGGTGGAAGTCTCATGCCAGTGTGCTAGGGTCTACCCACCACTCTACAAAGCAATCCTGTCCACACCACAGTGATGTATTTTCATGTCCCGTTCCTTACTGCATCTTTGGGCTTATGGCAGGCCTGGCCCTGGTCCATCAGAGCAGTCTAAGCATTTTGTTAGCTGAAGTAAACAGATATCCTGACACAGGAAGATAAGGCTGTGGTAATCAGCTTAGGACCTTGTTGAGGCATTCAGCATCGATTAATTATGAGGAGCACAAGAGCCAGAGCAAAGAGCATCTCTATTAAGTTGGCAGGGTCTGTAAGTCTTGGACAGCAAAAAAGAAATAGTTGCAGTGACCCTAGGGCTTAATTGTTGGAGATCGTAGTTTTTCACTTTGTAGCATATGTAGCATACTAGCTTTCACTAGTAGCATATTTAATAGCGTTGCTAGAATTTGCCGAGATAAATACTGCATTTAAATATAATGCCAGGTATAAAATGTGAAAGAGGGCAGCTACGAGCACATTCTGAATTGTCCAATTGGGAGATGGGGTCAACATACACATGGCAACATTTTTGGGTGAAACATCTAGAGTCGGTAGCATAAAGCTTCCTGCCTACATGTAATATTTGTGTGATTTCAGAGATGTTTCTTGATTTAAACCCTGGAAAATTCCTTGCATCTTTCAGGTCAGAAGAGTAAGTTTGAATTAGATTTTACATTTTGATAATGGGTATAGAAGAGCTTGGCTAACTGACTACAGTTTGTGTTCAGAGCTATATTGTATTTTTCAGACTCCCTTGCAGTGGGTGTGGCCATGTATATAATTCTATGGGTCATTTCCAGTCCTGACCCAGGGAACCTCTCGTGCACGTCCCTCTGCACTCGTGGAGGGAGCCTAGTCCCTAATCACTAAAGGGAGGAATGCTGCTTGCTGACCAGGAACATCCGTATTGGGCAGTGGGTAGAAATAAACTCTTGAGTTGAGCTGCATAGATGTTTGGGTTTATGTGTTACCCTACCCAATGCAGACTACCCTACCCAATAGAAAAATAGCCACAATTTCAGGCTTTGTTTGTGTTTACCTTGGCTCTATGAAGTTCAATCCATGTTTAGTAAATCACAGAGTCCTAGTGACACATCTAATTAATCACCACAAGTTCTTCTTGTCAGAACTGTTTACTGTCTACTCTGACTGTTGGACTTCATTTCTCCGTGAAGTCTTACATTCTCCATCTTCAGGTCCATTGGTTACTTGGGTTCAGTTCTGGAGCAGAAGAGAAAATATGGACTAGACATTTAATTGAGAGCATTAACCACCCATGTGAGGCTTTTTTTTTTAAATTTTATTTATTTATCAGAGAGAGAGAGGGGGAGAGAGCGAGCACAGGCAGACAGAATGGCAGGCAGAGGCAGAGGGAGAAGCAGGCTCCCTGCTGAGCAAGGAGCCCGATGGATGTGGGACTCTATCCCAGGACGCTGGGATCATGACCTGAGCCGAAATCAGCTGCTTAACCAGCTGAGCCACTCAGGCATCCCCCATGTGAGGCTTTTTAACTACAAGTTTTTTCAGGGGTTATACATAGAGCAAAAGGATAAACATCCAGTGGTTGGGCTGAGGCAGAGGTTTTCAGTACTACCTTTCCGTATAGCTGTCATCAAATCATACAGATCTGCCCTAAAATATTTCTGGCAATATATCTGTTTTGCAAATACTTCTTGAAAATACGACTTTGAACTCTGGGCTTCCCAAACTCAGTTGTAGAGAACTAATGATAGCAGTCAATCTATTCCAATAGACTGAGGACTGGCAAACTTTTTCTGTAAACAGCCAGATAGTAAATATTTTAGGGCCCATCTCTGTTGCAGCTACCCAACTCTCCTCAACCCTTGAAAACAGCCACAGACAATATGTCAACAAGTAGGCGTGGCTGTGTTGCAGGAATTCTTCTTTCTAAAAATAGGTGGTGGGTCTTCATCTGTGAACACTTTCACTGGATGTCCAGATTTTATATCTGGATTAAACCAAACCGTTAAGGAGCTTTGTACCACAGGACATTTTTTTGGTCCCTTTGGAATCCGGTTCCCTAAATTTTGTTTTGATATTATATACTCAGCTTGCCCTGAGGGACATTGTAAGAAGCAATTATCCAGACTGGATATCACGTTTCTTGTCCTTGATTATAGGAAGTCTAGCACAGGATGCAGCACCTCCTTCAGGGTGCTCAGCAGGAGAAAATCAGTGGTTCCCCTGAGGCCCTGGAAGTTCCTACCTATGGACAAAGTAAATCTTAGTCAAACACAGTTATCTTTCTGCTTTGGCAGCAAAGAAGCTCAAGAAGGTTCAGTCTTCCATCAATCATATATGCCATCTGCATTCTGATGCCACTCTTACCTTTATCTTAAGTATGCAACACCTGCAATGAGATAGGTGCTAGTGTGCAGCAGAAGACACAGTAGCCGTGGCCTCTACCCTCATAGAGCACATGTTCTTTCTAACTTTATTTTCCATTCTCTTTGATTTAAACAACATACTTATTTTTTTAAAAGATTTTATTTATTTATTTGACAGAGAGAAAAATCACAAGTAGGCAGAGAGGGGGGGGGGAAGCAGGCTCCCTGCTGAACAGAAAGCCCGATGTGGGGCTCAATCCTAGGACCCTGAGATCATGACCTGAGCCGAAGGCAGAGACTTAACCCACTGAGCCACCCAGGCGCCCCAACAACATACTTATTTTTTAAAACCATGCTGGATTCTACATGTTTTTATGAGCTGCCTGACATCCTTATTTGGAGTGAAGTCAGGTATATAAAGACAAAAAGACAGATGTCAGAGAATGAGATTTGCAGAAGTTGATTTCCCAGTCCCCTAGCATCTACCGTATCTCTGTGCTAGCCCTTCTGTAAACTATGGGTCTGAGTCTTAAAACTTTATAATCCACATAAAGAATAGTTAGATTATGGCACAACTCTTCTGTCATTGAGAAATTCACTATTGCATTTGTTCTGAAGAAACTATTAAAAATCGCATGAGATCTTCACAGCACTAGGTTCAATAGGCCCAATCTTTGGTTCTGAGCTCGGTAATTATATGTGTGCTGAATTCTTACTATGAGAGCCAGGATATTAATGCTCATGTGGAATGTTTATCGCAATAAATCAACAGAGGAGGCTATTGACAAGGCATTTCCAGACTTTATCAATTTGGATTAAGGGTTCTGAATTTGAAACCCCTAGAAATCTGAAGGGGCTATAAATGGGTTTGAGAGAACCATGAACCATCTCTATTATATGCATAATTTTACACTGTAATGTATATGGAAATTATTTTCTGAAGAGAGTGTCCATTGTTTCAATCGGCATTCTCAAGGACATCAGGTTATGATGGCCTAAATGGTTTACATCAGCTTTTCAAATGATCTTTGCTGAAGTGCCAGCTTCTTTCTTTTCTAAAAAAATTTGTAACCTAAGTAGATCACCATTAAAAAATATGAGAAAAATAAATTATTAAAAAAATTAAATGCTGGACACTGCAGCAATATCAGAGTGCTATGTAAGTTTCTAAATGCCTGCTCTCAGTTTCTGTAACTGGCAAATGTTTGGTATATAAATTGAAGGAGAAGGGATTCAAGGATTAAAAGGAGAGCTCCAGCTTTGGCAACTGGAGAGATGATGATGAGAAGATATGGTACATAAAAGAAGCAAGTTTGGGTAGCAGAATAATGAGTCTAGTTGGGATCTACTGCGTTCAAAGTATCTGCATGACACGCGGGTGGCTATTACCATAGTTCCAGTAGTTTTTGCACATGGGCTAGAAACTCAGGCAATAGCTAGAGACACTGACCTGAAAGTCATCAATAATGATTGAAGCCATGGAAGCAGATGATATTACATTAGGAAATGATGTAAGGTGAGGAGAAAAGAAGAGTAAGGGTGATACCTATGGAATACCAATATTTAAGGAATTGGTAGAGAAAGAGAAGAAAGAAGAAAAGAGAAGTTCAGAGAAGTAGGAGGACAACGTTCGGAATATTACAGAAATTAAAGAATAGAGTTGCCAGAAAAGAAATATAAGATTCTATATAGAGTTCTGGTAAGGTATCCAAAAAGAGGCCAATGTATCAGGATAGCAGTTTTTGAGAAGTGTTAAGGGCCAGCAGAAACCGAATACAGAAATTTGAGGAGTCAGAGGGAAGAAAATGGCATTGGGGTTCAAAAAACAAAAACAAAACTAAAACACTTTCAGAAAGTTGAGCACTTTTGTACAATGTAGGTAGAAAAAGGACGAAAGAAGTTATGAAAATTTCCTTGAGGAATGGCAAAGTTATGCAAAGAAGAAGCAGCAGAAGAGAGGCCAAGAAAAAGGCAGCAAGGGCATTGGACACCTCGCGTGGCAAACAGTAGAGGAGAGGGTGAGAATCGCAGGTGCCTAGGTCAGCCTTGGAAAGTTAATGTACTAGTGCTCCAAGTTGGCTTATAGATGGCCACCTTTTAACTGGTTGAACTACTGGCTCTTCTTGTTATGACTGTTACCTTATCAGCTTCATATTTTCACTGAGAGCTAGAACTTATATAGTATGTGAAGGCATTGTGGAAAGAGGCACCTGATTGGACATTTGAATCTTCTTAGCCCTTAGTTCTGCTTCAGTTTCATCTGGCTTATTCATGACCTGAGTTTCTAACTTATTATGAGCACTTAGGAAAAATGGTTATTTTCAAAACTAAACTGATTCACCACTGTTATGGTTTAATATAGAAACAGGTATATTTGTTATGGGGAGATTTGGCAAGTTGGTCTTTGTGAGAATTCATATACTTTTAGTTTCAGAAAACATTGTGTAATTATTTTCTACATGACTGATTTTCTGGGCACTTTTTATTCTTGATAATTTATTTTCATCCCCTAGAATTCCAGTAGAAATAATTCTTCCTATTTCAGATACCTTAACAGCAACTGGTACCCAGTTCAGTCTAATGTGTTCTCCATAAGACATTAAAAATAATCAATGTGAGTGCTGGGTAGAGACTAATAGAAGAAGGATAGAGTAGCCCACTGTTTCAAACCATTTGCATCATTTTTGGCATGTCTATCGACAGCATTCACAAATGAGGCCAAAGATGGAATGGCTTGGAGCCTATGCTGCTTTTAGGCTCTGGCTAAAGCAGTCTTTAAATCACGCTCCAAAGTACAATTACCAACAGTGAATTTATACATCATAAAGATGGGGGAGAGCAGAAAATGGCTTTCACAAGACAGCTCCAACTTTAGAGACTCTGTCTGTGTGACTCCAGGAAACCCTGATTCGTATCATCTTGAGCAAGCTCCCTGCTACAGGGAGCAGCTACCTTGGATTTCACCTCTCTGCCTCCAGTTTCAACTTAGCTCAAGGAAACAGATCTCCTTTTACTGTGACTACTCCTCAGAGAACCAAAATATTGCTTTGTTTTTATTTTTATTTTTGTTGGGAGGGGGTGTATAGGGGATGTAGGGTAGACCTAATAATTCTATTCTCCAAAGACCATTTCTCTGTACTTCTGTTTTCTCTGTACCTCTAAACTCTGCATCCTAAACCACAGAGGAAAAGGCAGTGGTACACTGTGTTGGCGCTGAAGAAAAACATTGACCAGACAGAACATTTTCCCCACAGTCAAACTGAGCTCTAATGACCGAGCTTTTTATTTCTCTCAGGAAAGAGTAATATAATTGGTCCCTGTAATACAGTAATCGGTTTGTTCGTTCTTTGTTCAGTAGATGATTATTTGGGATATAGGTCTCACAGAACAAACTGGCTTTGGGATAAAGTCTGAGAATACATTAATTTCTAAATAAACCTCAATAATCAAATCAATTAAAAAAACACAGCAGGAGTAAACAATACAGTTAGGAGTACCTGAAATCAGTACATTTATGTATGGCAATTTACAAGTAATAATTATCTTAGGAAACATCTTGGGTTGATTTTCTCAAGGGCATCTGTGAGCAAGGAACATTTCTGAATTAGAATTTCTGTCATGGAGTAGAAATAAGAAGTAAGAACATGTTTTCGAATATGCAGTAAAAAGATCACCAGCTCCTCTAAAGACCTGACACTGACATTCATCTTAGTACATAAAAGAGAAAATACGCTGAGGATGGGAAATGCAGGAGCTATAACAACAGCTGGAGAGGTGACTGATTCTAACGGTTTGCTTGTGTGTGACATCAGTGCGCCGCTGAATTTGGCGGGAAAGTAATTCACAGAATTAAGGCAGCTGCGTTAGTGTTGTGTTCTCTTATTAAAAAATGTCAACAGCTCATTGAATACAGGAAAATTTCAGGGATTTTATTTTGCAGGAAGCCATTGTAGTATCTGCAAAAGTAATATCACGAAAATGATGTGCATTAGGGAATATGCAGAACCTCGGCTGGTACATTAGTTTGAGTTATTCTGCCAGTCCTTTGAAAGGGTAATATCCCATTTGAATGACAAGCAAAGGAATTCAAAAGGATAACAGGCATTGTTTTTGTTGTTATGGTTGTAGTTACTTGTTTGTCATTTTTTTTATTAGCCCTATTAATCTAAGGCCGTTTTTTAAAACTTCTTTTGGATATCATTTTGTACAATTGCAGATCTAGATTCTTTTATTCGTTCACGGATTTTAAATGATGTATTCTGTATGCCAGACAACCTGCTCAAAGAGAAAAATGTAACCTGTACTTTAACTAGTAAGCCCATCATAAAACACCCTTACACATGAAGATGGAACGCTATGAAAATAGCAGTTGATAAAATTTTAAGAACTTGTATTTAAATTTAATTTTTTCTGCAAGTGCAGTTAGTATTATTTTTTTCTCACTGGTCTCTGATATACTATTTTTGAGGGAGAAAAAAATGTTTTTGCTACCATAGCAACAGTATCCTTTTGCTTTCCATCACAAACCATAGTTTCTGAGTATAACTAGGAAATTGAAATGTGGGTAGCTCAGAACGATAAGACCAAGCGTGGTAAGCATTCATCTAAATGAATATTTGTGTCATTGTTCTTGCACTCACAGTAAGATTGGAACTTTCAAGGTCAACATGTTTGTTCATAGTTTTCACAGCGGCCCTCATAAAAGATTATTATCACTTATCGGGCAACTACTCCTTTCACTAAATGTCTTATTAGCATGATTTTCCGAAGATGATAGGAAATTAAAACACTCCATAGCACAGTTTATTTTATAGTGTTGAGGAAATGTAATACAAAGAAAGGGCACACACTCAAGTGAGTGTGAGGAAAGAAATGATCTGCAACTTGACCTGGAGTGTGTGTAGGGGGAGGGAACGCAGCAGAGGCTTGGAGAGAAGCTGATTGAGCTCATTCTGTTATTTGTTTCAGGGGTGATTCTGAAATGGTGCTTCTCTCTGTGATGCCCTTGCAATAACAATATATTTTTTATTTTTCTTGATCTTTCACAGCTCATGGATATTTCAGCTTGCAAGGTAAAATATGTTTTTGCTCCATGGCCAGTGTTTAAAATCCTCTTTTGGCTCTGCTCTGACACTAGATAAAAACAACACAACCTTAACTGCCCCTTGGCTCTGCTTCATACCTCCTCTCCCTTCAGCTTTTCCTTAATCTCTGTCTACATTGACTTTAAATCTGGAGCCTCTTTGCCTAACCCCATTTGGATGGGCAATTATATTCCGAACTGGCTCCGCACTCCTGCCTTGGCTCTGTTCTCAAGTAATTGTATAGGGGGGACACATACTATACCTACTGGAGGCAATCTTGGAAATACTGCAGTGTCCTGTTCAGGCCTTGGGGACACCAGCCTGCTGGGGTCTGCTGTGCTCTCTGGGTTCAGCTTGTTCATGGAGGAGCAGAGAGAGAAAGGTGTTTACCGGCCACAGACTGACAGGGACCTCACAGCAGATTTGCTTCCTAAGTAGATGACTGTGTATTTTTCTGCCTTGTCAAGGACACATCTAACTACATTTGGCAAATTCCAGGCTGCTTCACTCACAAGACTGATGAACCAGGAGTATATTGGAGTTTCCTTTCTTATCCTTCACTATGGTCAGGGTTCAAAATAATCATTCAGTTCCACCTTAGCATGAATACGTGTCCAGGGAGATGTTTGCTGTTCTTACCCAATGAATTGATTCTCTTTGTCCGATTTAAAGGAGTGCAGGATGCTGGTTTAAGTATTTTGGTCATATGACAACAAGAATGAGCTCTTCACCTGGCTGCTTTAATTAGAGCCACGGGAAAGGCTTTGTAGAGTCAGAATGCACTTAGTTTTGGGTCATACCAAAGCTTTAATTGCCACCTCTGTCACTAACTATGTATATCACTTTGGGCAAATTATTAAGCTCCTTTAAAATGGAGATATAATACTTATGTTGGGCGAATCTGAAATGCAAAGTGTATTAACTACATTTGAGCAGTACCTAGTGCAGAGGACTTTATTACATCACTTTCTTCTACTAGGATTGAAAGGGGTGTGTATATGGCTGCAAATTAATTTTGTATTTGTGTGCATCTTTTCTCTATCTGCATATCCTCACTTAAGAAACTTTCTTTATCCAAGACAAAGTTTTGCATGTACAAGATGGTCATATGTAATTGCTTTGACTTTAAAAAAAATGGAAAGAAATTGATTCCTAATTTTTTGCATCAGAATTACTCAGGCAGCGGTGAAATCTGGAAAAAAAAAAGTGTCATCAGATCTTGAAAAAAAAAAGAACAGAATGGAGACCTTGAATTCCTCCTCCATTGGCCTAATAACTCTTAAGGCAGAATAGGGCATGTCTGAGGATGTAAAATGGCTGGCCTATGGCACGGCCAATCCATTCCTTTCAGTCTTCTAAGAATTGATGTGAGTTGCAGCCAGATCAATTTGGCTGTGGCGATTGGTATCGATTGTGTAGACGGGCAAAAAGAATGGATTTGCCATGTCACAGAATAGTTAGTTTGCCTCTTGTAGATACTATTGTAGCCTAGAAAAAATTGCAAAGTAGTGAGAGTCAGGAAAGAGGCCTCTTCTCCTGATCCTTCCTTATCTTCACCTTGCCCTGTGTGACCACAAGCTAGACAGCGCTCTGTAGATGCCCCCATGGAGTTTTTGAACATGTTCCTGGACTCATCTTCTTCTCTCTGAAATTACTTCCTACTTTTTGTTAGGGGTACTACCATATAAGGTTGAATGCTCAATATTTTCTTCCACTTCCCTCTCTCCTTTTCCTCCTTTCCATCCTCCATTCTAATCATGCATCAACTTCCTTTCTTAGGAATATACCTCAAATTCTGATCAAGGTTTTCTATGCCCTTTGCCAGCTATGTTGTCTGTTCTGGAAAATATTTATTCTATTTGCAGTCCTGCTGGATACTGCTGCCTGTTTTCTTTTTTTGAATGCTGCTTTGATTATTTCATTCTCTGACTTAGAATGTTCCCCAGCTCTGTGCATTCCAGCCTGTTGTAGTACCTTTAAGGAACTCTCACGTTTGGGTGACTGCAAAAAAAAAAAAAAAAAAAAAAAAAGAACATTTCACCTTCTGTACTTTCTTGGCAGGCTTGGTGTGACAGAGATAGAGAGCAGTCCATCAAAATGCATTTTCCTCCTTTAAAGCCTAGAGTTGTCACTGAAAGTGACAATTCAGGCAGGAGCTACATTTTCTAGTGTCTGCTTAAATCCTGGTATGGCCATTGTACTGTATTTACCAGTGCAGCATGAGCTGAAGTGGTGTATGTCTGTTCCACGCCAATGTGCTTGAGAAGTAGATGTATGTTCTCCAGACTCTTTCTTTCCTTCTGTTGGCTGGAAAAGACTCTGAGGCCTTGGGGGACATTGAGACTCCAAAATGGAATGACCTTAGATACCTAAATTGTGTATGGAGGAAACATCAACCAGGGATATCTTCGTTGAACTCTTACACAAGCAGGAAATAAGAGCAGTGGTTTTATACCACTAAAAATTTGGGGTTTTCTATTACCACATCTTTCCATCTTCCTAGAGCACCCTGTTCATCCCTCTCTACTAATCTTGGTCTACCATATTCAGGTTTTACTGCTATTAAGCCTTTCCTCATTATCATAAGCCAATTTGTTTTCTCTAGTCTTTGAATTTTTTCATTGCTTATTTTCCACAGTGCTATTTGGTTTTTCTATGGTAGTTATCTTTTCCTTTGTTCTTACACCAATTATGGAAGCAAAGTCTACTATGTTTCCAATTGCTAGTAGAGCCAAAGTTGAAAAATGCTTATGTCCTATTTCCTTAAATTGAGTATGAAGGCAATGCCTATGTCTTCTATATTACTACATTCTTCAAAGTGCCTGGCATACTGGATATTATTATTTGATATCACTTAGGGTTTTATTTCTCACAGTTCAGAAGGTTTTTTGGTTTTTTGTTTTTGTTTTTAGAATAATCATGCTAATTTAACCAAGTGCATTAATAAGCACCTTAATGAGTGGACTCTAAGGCTGTGGTGTTCAAAATCAGTGAAGGTGCTGACTCTTAAATTGAAGAGGAGAAAGGTTGATTTAGATCACTTTGGTGGTACAGACTTGGTAAATTCCATCTTTTGATTGGAATTCTAGGTGAATTTTACCTAAAGCTTACATGGCTAGGGAATAGTGAAAACAGTACTCACCATCCTTATGAAAAGGATTCTATTTCTTAGTAAAAGAAGATCCATATCTTTTCTCCTTAGGAGGAGTAAGCATTAAAGCATGAAGAGAAAAGTTGAGTTCTTCTCACTTAGATTTAAAAAATAACAGATTGTTTCCCAACTATCATTAAAAATAAGATTGGAGCTAAGAAACTAGAGAAGGCGGAGGATTAATGCATA